>NC_135967.1:49613940-49913940 GCF_053455715.1 Rhinoraja longicauda | reverse complement strand
GAGGGGGGGGGGGTGTTCGAGGTAGAAGGACAAAAGGCCCAGGCTGGGGTATCACACAGCGCCCACCCCAGCGCCAAGTGGTGCGGTGAACAGTTGAGCGTCCTACACACACTGGGGACAATTCTTACATTTACCAAGCCAATTAACCTACAAACCTGCACGTCTTTGGAGTGTGGGAGGAAACCGAAGATTTCGGAGAAACCCCACGCAGGTCACGGGGAGAACGTACAAACTCCGTACAGACAGCACTCGTAGTCGGGATCGAACTTTGGTCTCCGGCGCTGCTTTAGCTGTAAGGCAGCAACTCTACCGCTGCCCTACCTTGTCTGTTACCACTCAGACAGCGCGAGCGCACCTTTCATTGTTTAGAAATTTGTTTAAAAAAAATTCAAGGCCAGTACCTGAACAGATGATTTCAACGTCTTGTTTGTGCCCGCACCCACGCCGACCAACAACAGGTCCCGAAACATTTGTGAAGTGGGTTGAGAGAGAAACTTCCATTCTGTACCCACAGCTCAGTTCCTGACAGACACGATCACCAATTGGTATTGACCAGGATATGTCACCGCACAAGGTACTCCATGTTCCACCCGTGAAGAGCTCCAGCCTCCCTCCACAGGGACTGCTTCCTCCCACCAATCTGGGTTTCCGAGGTCCTGGAAATCAGGAAACAGCGTTTTCCATCTTAAAAACACATTTTGCACCCCCCCTTCTAATACATATTTATTGCAAATTCTGTGCAAATAAACACAAGCCCAAAACCCATCGCCCGAAACGAGCACTTGGAGTATTAACATGATCACAGAGTGGGTGTGAAACAAGAAACGGTTCGTGACGATATAAATTGTCATTTGGTGGAAAATATTGTATTTGTACAAGAGGTCACAGGGTTGTGCAATTATCTTCCATAAAAAATATTGAAGCATTTAGCGATAGAATATTAAAGGGGTGATCTTATAGAGGTATGGAAGATCCTGAGTTTAATTGACAGGGTAAATGCACAATCTTTTACCCAGATATGTATGTAGATAGGTATGTAGGTTAATTGGCGGGGGTAAATGTAAAAAGTGTCCCTAGTGGGTGTAGGATAGTGTTAATGTACGGGGATCGCTGGGCGGCACGGACTTGGAGGGCCGAAAATGCCTGTTTCCGGCTGTATATATATGATATGATATATGATATGATATTAGAGGAATCCAGAACCAGAGGACATAGGTTTAAGATGGGAGGGGATAGATTTCATAGGAACCTGAAGGGGCAAACATTTTACGCAGGCTGGTAGGTATGTGGAACTAGTTGCCGGAGGACATAGTTGAGGGGGGTAATATGACAACGTTGAAAACAAATCTGCGGTGCTTTGCTTCTTCATTCGCCAAAACACCTTCATCAATTCCGATGAAATGTTGTTCATCAAAGCGTTATCTTTCTTTCGCCTTCCACTGATGCGGCCTGACCTGATGACCGCTACTGTGGGAAGAGGGAGTTCGGATGACTGAATATGCTAGATATTATACTATATAAGCGTTTTAAATTACAACTAGACCAAGCGGACCCGTTGGGCCCAAACCTCTCCTGCATTGGTGCAGCACCCTCTCCTCCCTCCTTCCCCTCTTCCCCTTCCCCTCCCTCCTCCCTCCACCACCCTTCCCCTAACCCCTCCCCTCCCCCTCTCCTTCCACTCCCCTCCCCCCCCCCCCCCACTCCACACCCCTCAACCCCCCTTATCCTCCCTCCCGAGGAGATAGATTTTAAAATGTGAATAACTTTTAAAGTATAACACCGATTTCAAGAAACTTCTTCCATTAGCACCAAAGGGACGAAGGTGGGCCTAAAATTGTTGCGCTATCGTGTGCCGTTTTGGCTGTAGTTCACGAACAAACAAACAAACAAACAAACGAGAGTTTTAGTATATAGATGACAGCATTTGTCGCCCCAGCAATCCGCCTAAACTTCTGCAGCATCGGGATTATTTTCGCAAGACGCCAATCGGACAATCCGCATTATTTGACCTGCGCAATTTTTTCAGAAACCAACAAACCCGCCTGGAGGGAAGCAACGGGAAGCAGGTTTTACCTGCGCAGATAACGCCGGCATCATAGGAGTGGGAACCGTTGTAGTGATCCCATGACGATGCATTACACTCCCGCAGAGCTCTCTCGCTCCCGCTGCAGCCAACACCCCACGTCACAATGGGTCCGGACCCTTCCCCAAAGTGAGCATTGCCCGGCGCTGCCAGCGCGGCCCCGCAGCCCAGCTCCCGGCAAACCACAGCGGCGTCAGGCAAATCCCAGTTATCATCATCCACAGTTCCCCACTGATTTCTGTAGTGAATCTCCAGTCGTCCCGCGCACCGACTGCCGCCATTCACCAGCCGTAACTTCACACTTCCTGCAACAACAAAAAAACAGAAAACCCGACACCGCGGGTTACACTGGATTCATTCCGCGGTCTCCCTGCCCCCTCCCGCCCCACCTTACGCAGTCAACGCGGGCCATGCGATCTTCCCTGGGAATGTCTGCCAGGGACCAGAGCCCGGAGAGGTTGGACTCCGCGCAGTCATGGAGCAACAGGTCATCGCTGCCCCACCAGTATGCCAGGAGCAACTAGTGGGTGATGGGCGAACAAATGTTACCGGTGATGGGCGAGGCTGCTACATTCTGCAGCGCGTTGTGTTCAACACTGACTGGTCTGTCAGTGAGAGTTCATCGTGAGGGGGGGGGGGGTGTTCGAGGTAGAAGGACAAAAGGCCCAGGCTGGGGTATCACACAGCGCCCACCCCAGCGCCAAGTGGTGCGGTGAACAGTTGAGCGTCCTACACACACTGGGGACAATTCTTACATTTACCAAGCCAATTAACCTACAAACCTGCACGTCTTTGGAGTGTGGGAGGAAACCGAAGATTTCGGAGAAACCCCACGCAGGTCACGGGGAGAACGTACAAACTCCGTACAGACAGCACTCGTAGTCGGGATCGAACTTTGGTTTCCGGCGCTGCTTTAGCTGTAAGGCAGCAACTCTACCGCTGCCCCACCTTGTCTGTTACCACTCAGACAGCGCGAGCGCACCTTTCATTGTTTAGAAATTTGTTTAAAAAAAATTCAAGGCCAGTACCTGAACAGATGATTTCAACGTCCTGTTTGTGCCCGCACCCACGCCGACCAACAACAGGTCCCGAAACATTTGTGAAGTGGGTTGAGAGAGAAACTTCCATTCTGTACCCACAGCTCAGTTCCTGACAGACACGATCACCAATTGGTATTGACCAGGATATGTCACCGCACAAGGTACTCCATGTTCCACCCGTGAAGAGCTCCAGCCTCCCTCCACAGGGACTGCTTCCTCCCACCAATCTGGGTTTCCGAGGTCCTGGAAATCAGGAAACAGCGTTTTCCATCTTAAAAACACATTTTGCACCCCCCCTTCTAATACATATTTATTGCAAATTCTGTGCAAATAAACACAAGCCCAAAACCCATCGCCCGAAACGAGCACTTGGAGTATTAACATGATCACAGAGTGGGTGTGAAACAAGAAACGGTTCGTGACGATATAAATTGTCATTTGGTGGAAAATATTGTATTTGTACAAGAGGTCACAGGGTTGTGCAATTATCTTCCATAAAAAATATTGAAGCATTTAGCAATAGAATATTAAAGGGGTGATCTTATAGAGGTATGGAAGATCCTGAGTTTAATTGACAGGGTAAATGCACAATCTTTTACCCAGATTAGAGGAATCCAGAACCAGAGGACATAGGTTTAAGATGGGAGGGGATAGATTTCATAGGAACCTGAAGGGGCAAACATTTTACGCAGGCTGGTAGGTATGTGGAACTAGTTGCCGGAGGACATAGTTGAGGGGGGTAATATGACAACGTTGAAAAAAAAAATCTGCGGTGCTTTGCTTCTTCATTCGCCAAAACACCTTCATCAATTCCGATGAAATGTTGTTCATCAAAGCGTTATCTTTCTTTCGCCTTCCACTGATGCGGCCTGACCTGATGACCGCTACTGTGGGAAGAGGGAGTTCGGATGACTGAATATGCTAGATATTATACTATATAAGCGTTTTAAATTACAACTAGACCAAGCGGACCCGTTGGGCCCAAACCTCTCCTGCATTGGTGCAGCACCCTCTCCTCCCTCCTTCCCCTCTTCCCCTTCCCCTCCCTCCTCCCTCCACCACCCTTCCCCTAACCCCTCCCCTCCCCCTCTCCTTCCACTCCCCTCCCCCCCCCCCCCACTCCACACCCCTCAACCCCCCTTATCCTCCCTCCCGAGGAGATAGATTTTAAAATGTGAATAACTTTTAAAGTATAACACCGATATCAAGAAACTGCTTCCATTAGCACCAAAGGGACGAATGTGGGCCTAAAATTGTTGCGCTATCGTGTGCCGTTTTGGCTGTAGTTCACGAACAAACAAACAAACAAACAAACGAGAGTTTTAGTATATAGATGACAGCATTTGTCGCCCCAGCAATCCGCCTAAACTTCTGCAGCATCGGGATTATTTTCGCAAGACGCCAATCGGACAATCCGCATTATTTGACCTGCGCAATTTTTTCAGAAACCAACAAACCCGCCTGGAGGGAAGCAACGGGAAGCAGGTTTTACCTGCGCAGATAACGCCGGCATCATAGGAGTGGGAACCGGTGTAGTGATCCCATGACGATGCATTACACTCCCGCAGAGCTCTCTCGCTCCCGCTGCAGCCAACACCCCACGTCACAATGGGTCCGGACCCTTCCCCAAAGTGAGCATTGCCCGGCGCTGCCAGCGCGGCCCCGCAGCCCAGCTCCCGGCAAACCACAGCGGCGTCAGGCAAATCCCAGTTATCATCATCCACAGTTCCCCACTGATTTCTGTAGTGAATCTCCAGTCGTCCCGCGCACCGACTGCCGCCATTCACCAGCCGTAACTTCACACTTCCTGCAACAACAAAAAAACAGAAAACCCGACACCGCGGGTTACACTGGATTCATTCCGCGGTCTCCCTGCCCCCTCCCGCCCCACCTTACGCAGTCAACGCGGGCCATGCGATCTTCCCTGGGAATGTCTGCCAGGGACCAGAGCCCGGAGAGGTTGGAGTCCGCGCAGTCATGGAGCAACAGGTCATCGCTGCCCCACCAGTATGCCAGGAGCAACTAGTGGGTGATGGGCGAACAAATGTTACCGGTGATGGGCGAGGCTGCTACATTCTGCAGCGCGTTGTGTTCAACACTGACTGGTCTGTCAGTGAGAGTTCATCGTGAGGGGGGGGGGGGGGGGTGTTCGAGGTAGAAGGACAAAAGGCCCAGGCTGGGGTATCACACAGCGCCCACCCCAGCGCCAAGTGGTGCGGTGAACAGTTGAGCGTCCTACACACACTGGGGACAATTCTTACATTTACCAAGCCAATTAACCTACAAACCTGCACGTCTTTGGAGTGTGGGAGGAAACCGAAGATTTCGGAGAAACCCCACGCAGGTCACGGGGAGAACGTACAAACTCCGTACAGACAGCACTCGTAGTCGGGATCGAACTTTGGTTTCCGGCGCTGCTTTAGCTGTAAGGCAGCAACTCTACCGCTGCCCCACCTTGTCTGTTACCACTCAGACAGCGCGAGCGCACCTTTCACTGTTTAGAAATTTGTTTTAAAAAATTCAAGGCCAGTACCTGAACAGATGATTTCAACGTCCTGTTTGTGCCCGCACCCACGCCGACCAACAACAGGTCCCGAAACATTTGTGAAGTGGGTTGAGAGAGAAACTTCCATTCTGTACCCACAGCTCAGTTCCTGACAGACACGATCACCAATTGGTATTGACCAGGATATGTCACCGCACAAGGTACTCCATGTTCCACCCGTGAAGAGCTCCAGCCTCCCTCCACAGGGACTGCTTCCTCCCACCAATCTGGGTTTCCGAGGTCCTGGAAATCAGGAAACAGCGTTTTCATCTTAAAAACACATTTTGCACCCCCCCTTCTAATACATATTTATTGCAAATTCTGTGCAAATAAACACAAGCCCAAAACCCATCGCCCGAAACGAGCACTTGGAGTATTAACATGATCACAGAGTGGGTGTGAAACAAGAAACGGTTCGTGACGATATAAATTGTCATTTGGTGGAAAATATTGTATTTGTACAAGAGGTCACAGGGTTGTGCAATTATCTTCCATAAAAAATATTGAAGCATTTCGCAATAGAATATTAAAGGGGTGATCTTATAGAGGTATGGAAGATCCTGAGTTTAATTGACAGGGTAAATGCACAATCTTTTACCCAGATTAGAGGAATCCAGAACCAGAGGACATAGGTTTAAGATGGGAGGGGATAGATTTCATAGGAACCTGAAGGGGCAAACATTTTACGCAGGCTGGTAGGTATGTGGAACTAGTTGCCGGAGGACATAGTTGAGGGGGGTAATATGACAACGTTGAAAACAAATCTGCGGTGCTTTGCTTCTTCATTCGCCAAAACACCTTCATCAATTCCGATGAAATGTTGTTCATCAAAGCGTTATCTTTCTTTCGCCTTCCACTGATGCGGCCTGACCTGATGACCGCTACTGTGGGAAGAGGGAGTTCGGATCACTGAATATGCTAGATATTATACTATATAAGCGCTTTAAATTACAACTAGACCAAGCGGACCCGTTGGGCCCAAACCTCTCCTGCATTGGTGCAGCACCCTCTCCTCCGTCCTTCCCCTCTTCCCCTTCCCCTCCCTCCTCCCTCCACCACCCTTCCCCTAACCCCTCCCCTCCCCCTCTCCTTCCACTCCCCTCCCCCCCCCACTCCACACCCCTCAACCCCCCTTATCCTCCCTCCCGAGGAGATAGATTTTAAAATGTGAATAACTTTTAAAGTATAACACCGATTTCAAGAAACTTCTTCCATTAGCACCAAAGGGACGAAGGTGGGTCTAAAATTGTTGCGCTATCGTGTGCCGTTTTGGCTGTAGTTCACGAACAAACAAACAAACAAACAAACGAGAGTTTTAGTATATAGATGACAGCATTTGTCGCCCCAGCAATCCGCCTAAACTTCTGCAGCATCGGGATTATTTTCGCAAGACGCCAATCGGACAATCCGCATTATTTGACCTGCGCAATTTTTTCAGAAACCAACAAACCCGCCTGGAGGGAAGCAACGGGAAGCAGGTTTTACCTGCGCAGATAACGCCGGCATCATAGGAGTGGGAACCGTTGTAGTGATCCCATGTCTCTGCTCTACATTCCCGCAGAGCTCTCTCGCTCCCGCTGCAGCGAACATTCCCCGTCACAAGGGGTCCGGACCCTTCCCCAAAGTGAGCCCAGCCCGGCGCTGCCAGCGCGGCCCCGCAGCCCAGCTCCCGGCAAACCACAGCGGCGTCAGGCAAATCCCAGTTATCATCATCCACAGTTCCCCACTGACTTCTGTAGTGAATCTCCAGTCGTCCCGCGCACCGACTGCCGCCATTCACCAGCCGTAACTTCACACTTCCTGCAACAACAAAAAACAGAAAACCCGACACCGCGGGTTACACTGGATTCATTCCGCGGTCTCCCTGCCCCCTCCCGCCCCTCGTTACGCAGTCAACGCGGGCCATGCGATCTTCCCTGGCAATGTCTGCCAGGGACCAGAGCCCGGAGAGGTTGGAGTCCGCGCAGTCATGGAGCAACAGGTCATCGTTGCCCCACCAGTATGCCAGGAGCAATTAGTGGGTGATGGGCGAACAATTGTTACCGGTGATGGGCGAGGCTGCTACATTCTGCAGCGCGTTGTGTTCAACACTGACTGGTCTGTCAGGAAGAGTTCATCCGCTGGAGGCGTGAGGGTGGGGGAGGTTCGAGGTAGAAGGACAAAAGGCCCAGGCTGGGGTATCACACACCGCCCACCCCAGCGCCAAGTGGTGCGGTGAACAGTTGAGCGTTTTTACCGGGTCCCGCCAACAGTGCGAAGAGACTGTTCAACCAGGGACCTCACTGAGGCTGGAAGGCAGTCGCCGCCCCTCATCTACAAACTTGGACCTTTGGGATCGCTCGGTCGCTGTCCCCCACCCATCCTCACCGTGAAAATAACGCAGGATTACCTGATATCCCGGCCTGGCAATCCCCGGGACTGTCTGAAAGGGGAAAACGATAATTAGATTCCACTGGGTGCAATGGCCGTGAAATGGGATCATTTATCAGTCGGACGTGATAAACACAGCAAGCTGAGCATCGCTCTCTATTGCATGGGGGGAATTTCTGATCCAGGTGCACAGGGAGTGAAACCGCGACCCCTGAACACGCAGATACACACAAAAAGCTGGAGTAACTCAGCGGGACAGGCAGCATCTCTGGAGGGAAGGGATGGGTGATGTTTCGGGTCGAGAAGGGCGTCTTCTTCAGAAGGGTGATGTTTCGGGTCGAGAAGGGCGTCTTCTTCAGAAGGGTCTCGACCCGAAAGCTCACCCATTCCTTCTCTCCAGAGCTGCTGCCTGATCCCGCTGAGTTACTGCGGCTTTTTATGTCTGTCTTCGGTTTAAACCGGCATCTGCTCCCTTGAACATGTGATTTCTCATGAAAGGGAACATTCAGTCTGGGCAGCAAAGTAGTTACAACCAGTGTCTTTGGTTACAAACATGGATCCACTGAAAGTGTCTTTAGTGCGTGTTGACACCTCTGTGGACAAGGGGTGATCCTGAAGTGGCAGCAGCTTCGTGAGGAGACTCCGCTTTTTTCCCGACGGTGCAGGGAAATGAAAGTGTAACGGAGTGAACCGACAAATGCATAGGGGGAAGTTGGTTAACGATCGTTCGACAGAGTTATTTGGGTCGTTCAGCAATACAGACACCAATAAACACTTCTTATGACATTGAGTACGTTCTCTGTTTTTACACAGTAACATCAAGAGAGACTAACAATTGCCTCCGCACACTGAAGCCGGTCCTATTCTGCCGGCGCAGCCAAGGCGATCTGTCGGTGAGATACATTGACTTCGTCCTTCTGCCAAGCGTTTATATTATTGTTTTTTGATGATTTAATTTGTGGACAAGGTTTATTTCAATGATCCACTCTACTCTGCGGTGCGGCTCATTCCCCGAAAGCTCCTGTGCTCGCCGCCACCATGAGCGAAGGGCCGGCCAAAAACTGATGGGGAATAAACGAATGGCCACAATGAAAGTTTTATCCGGAGATGAACAACCATAAAATTCTTTGGTTTTGCGCACAATACCCCAAGTACGCATCGTGTCTGGGGCCGACAAATTTACCAAAGTACTCATTGGAGTCCCAATTGTCCCGAAGGACAATGTATTTAAGGGATCTTCAAATATGCCACAGCGTATTACAACTTACTGCCAAACATAGTAATCTGTAAAATATTATATATTTCAACATAATATTATTATTTCAGAAAAGCTACACTAATAGCATCAATCGTTAGAAACTCTGGCTATGGTTGTAAATGTTCATCTATTTATATTTTATCGGTTGTGGATGTGCTTTACTTTCATTTTATTTGGGAGATTATTGTCTAAAACGGTGGCATAGATTGACAATTACAAGAATCACTTCGGGGGATTCGGTGCCGAGTTACCTGCATATTTAGAAAATGTTTCTCAATCATCCCATTTCGAATTCATAGAATGAGACATGAAACGTGGGTACAAAGACGAAGTCGAATTAACAATTACTTGAGCTGAACATTTGTGACCAAGTATCGAGTCCCGAGAGCGCCCGCTCGCCCACTGCGAACGGTTGCGGTCCCGCCATTCAAATATCAGTCGCCGTACCGCTAATCTGCTGAACGTCGGCTGCAAATGATTGGACTTTTGCCCAGTGAATTATTTTAATATTCTTAAACGAACAGTCAATCTATTATCCGTGTCAAATGAAACACGTCAGAGATTAATTGCTTTAACAAGATGAAATGTTAGAAACAACAACCTTCTTTTCAGTAGGGACATAAATCAAGCGAGTGGGCAGTGCGCACTGTCAATATCCAGAGCATTAATTAAGTATTCAACATCAAAATGAATCTCTGTGTGGAAATAAAATTATTACGATTCTAATATCCTTTCACGTCTAACAAAATTAATTCGTCCAAACATATACACCGACAAACGCATGCGCGGTGTGGGATTGTTCTGAAGATGCATGTTATAAGAGTAGAATTGGGCCATTCGACCCGTCGAGTCTACTCCGCCATTCAATCATGGCTGATCTCTTCCCCTTAATCCCATTTTCCTGCCTTCTCCCCATAACCCTTGACACCCGTTCCAATCAAGAATGTGTCTATCTCTGCCTTAAAAATATCCACTGACTTCATGAGCGGTCATCAACTGCAAAAGGAAACACGCTGAAACACTGCTGTGGATACGTTGGCAATGTGGAACAACTGTACAGGTGCACGGCGCAAGGACATGGAGCTGACGATTGAGGAGACTTTTAGTCTAGTTTTCGGATACAGCGCGGAAACAGGCCCTTTCGGCCCACCGGGTCCGCGCCGACCAGCGATTCCCGCACATTAACATTATCCAATACCCACTAGGGACATTTTTTAAAAACTTTTACCAAGCCAATTAACCTACATACCCGTACGTCTTTGGAGAGTGTGGAAGGAAACCGAATGATCTCGGAGAAAACCCACGCAGGTCACGGGGAGAACATACAAACCCCGTACATACAGCATCCGTAGTCGGGATCAAACCCGGGTCTCCGGCGCTGCATTCGCTGTAAGGCAGCAACTTATGGATGTTGACCCATGTATCGGGAATTTAAACCTACAAATAATATCATAATTTTATATTAACCGACTTGTGAATTTGCTTTATAATAACACCGGTTTTAATTTCCTCTCTCGCTTCCGTGAATTGCTCGGCAGAATGACTGTCGTGTGCCAGTTTAACACGATGTAAAATCCAAAGTGCGTTCTGAAAATAAACTGCAAATGTGTTCTTAATTAATCGCACTAAGTAATGTGAAACTTTCCAAGCGACCAACCAAGTCTTTTGTATATTAAACAATAACATGCATTTATATGTTTTTTGTAAGTAAGCTTTCACATAATGAACTATGCTCTTGGATGTAATTAGATTGTAATGGAATGGTGGGGTGAATCATTTCAGGCACAACTCAAGGTATTAAACAGGGAAAAAGCAACAAGAAACACCGCGAAAAGCTAAATAAAAGGAGATTGAAGAGCGAAGACCGGTCTATAATGTCTGTAAAAGGACCACCTATTCCTTCTCTCCAGAGATGCTGCCTGTCCCGCTGAGTTACTCCAGCACTCTGTGAAACGTGGCACATTCCTTCTCCCCAGAGATGCTGCCTGTCCCGCTGAGTTACTCCAACTTTTTGTGTCTATTTCCGGTTTATCGTGAAACTGGCTACTTGCCGGTCCCTATGCCCTATGTCGTATTTACTACAAGAACCCACCCCCAATATTGACATTTAATTGATTAAAATACATAGCATGAAAACGGGCTCTTCGGCCTCCTGTGCCCACCCCGACCGTCGATAATCCTGAGTTCCGTCATCCACTTTCGCGTACACTCCCCACACGCTTCACAAGAGCCAAATGTCCTGCAACCCCTAAAGGCTTTGGGATGTCGGAACATTCCACACAGGCAGCATCCGTAGTCAGGATCGAACCCGGATCTCCGGCCCTGTGAGGCGGCAGCGTTGCCAGCTACGGCACTGTGCGTATAGCCACAAAATAAATCCCAATTCGTGAAAACAAAAACAAATTACAGATGCTGACCAAGTTCGAATGAAGTGTCATCCAGCTTAACTATTGTTTTCTTCCCCGCCCCAGAATGTGTCTCAATAGACAATAGACAATAGACAATAGGTGCAGGAGTAGGCCATTCAGCCCTTCGTGCCAGCACCGCCATTCAATGCGATCATGGCTGATCCCTCTCAATCAGTACCCCGTTCCTGCCTTCTCCCCATACCCCCTCACTCCGCTATCCTTAAGAGCTATATCCAGCTCTCTCTTGAAAGCATCCAACGAACTGGCCTCCACTGCCTTCTGAGGCAGAGAATTCCACACCTTCACCACTCTCTGACTGAAAAAGTTCTTCCTCATCTCCGTTCTAAATGGCCTACCCCTTATTCTTAAACTGTGGCCCCTTGTTCTGGACTCCCCCAACATTGGCAACATGTTTCCTGCCTCTAATGTGTCCAATCCCCTAATTATCTTATATGTTTCAATAAGATCCCCCCTCATCCTTCTAAATTTCAGTGTATACAAGCCTAATTGCTCCAGCCTTTCAACATACGACAGTCCCGCCATTCCGGGAATTAACCTAGTCTCCCTACTGACCACCCATTCACACTACTTCTGTGTAATCTCACTTTCACCAAGGTTCTGTTGTTAGAATTAAATTCTGCTGAGCCGTTTAATTTGCAGGAAAGTTTGACGAGACATTTGGGATCCTGTCGGCCTTTTTCATTATATTCAAGAACAGGGTTCAATAAGTGAACGCTTACCGACCAAAAATTAATTAACGTTTACAATTACGAAAGTCTTGCGTTTCATCGAAAAGAGCCTGCTTTTAACAGTTGGTAACTTGGGAAATCCAACATTACTTTTGGGATCTTTGGCCACCAGAGTTAATCCAACTATTTGCTTAATATTGATGTCAATAGCAATGAGAATTAAAAACGGAATGGCTTCATGTTTAAATAATATTAAATGCAATGCCTATAAATATCAGCGTACTGTAAAACTAGTGAATAGGAACTTTAACACGATTTACTTCATGATAACATGTGCTGTGTAAACAGCGGTGTCGGCGATCACTATCAGAGACAGATATGTGTTCGCGCCTTCAGCCGGCAGCAGATGCAGCTGTAACTGATAGTGCAAACCTTGCAGGCTCTGATGCAGTCGCCGCTGCGCTCTTTAAACGTCCGCGGGGTAAGTACCGAATAGAAAATTCAACATTCCAGATTCTGGGGCAGTTCCTTCCCAGCTGTTATCAAGCAACTGGACCGTCTGCTCATTAGGTTGAATGCGGTCCTGACCTCCCAAATACCTGAACAATCTTTAAATGGACATTATCGGACTTGCGCTAAATGTTGTAACCTTTATCCTGTATCGGTACATAGTGAACGGCTTGATCGTAATCATGTGTAGTCTTTTCTTTGACTGGATAGCACTCAACAAAAGCTTTTCACTGTACCTCGGTACATATGACAACACTAAAAACTAAACTGTTTTTTTTAATTGTTTGCAACTTCCACGGGCGGAGAGGGTTAACGTACTGATTACATGCTCGGCTTCGGACGGTTCTTTCCGAGCCAGAAGCTCAAGACAAGGACAATGTTTCATCCTCCCGGCTGCCCAGTAATCTTCCGCACAGGGATAACAAGCTTTTGTTGTTGAGTTCGAGTAAAAACGGAGAAGGAATCAATACGAGTGGAAATGGAGAAGGAATGAAGAGCGCCAACATTGAACAAGTGCAAGAATGTTCTGGTATCAAGATTTCATAAACCACTGGCAACATTATGTGCGAAGTAGAGAACCCCCGTCTCGTCAAATGGAAAGGACTCCGTAGCTGACTCCCAATGTATGAAATGGGACCGATTAAAACATTTAGAACGATTATAACTGTCAAATATACAATTTGTGAAATTGATTCGGGAAAATATAAATCTCGATTCTTTTGAAGCGGAGATTGGTCCGATATAGAAGAGAACTCAAGGCCACAGAGTAAGTCTAGTAATTGCCAGAACACATATCATTCGCAAAAGCTGCATTTGACAAGGGAGAATTCGAACAATCTAATGTAATGACAACTGCGAAGGCTGAGAAACTGGTCCGTGTTATCCTTTAGGAAAACCACTGAAATATGGATAAATTGGAGGGTTGAGATGGGAATTATCTTACAAAAAGTGGGCAAAATGCGGGGACTACATTAAAAAGGATTGCATATTTAATCTAAAAAAAAAACACTGAATTCTTTACATATAGCACGATTCAATGGTGGAGAAAATGTGGAAGGAATATTAAATATATCCCGTATCGATCATTAAATTCTATGTCTACATCCACAGATTGGGCCGCATCCCAGCATGGGGGAGAGAGGAGGGGGGGGGGATAATTTTGCTTAAGGAAAAAGGATCTTCGAGAAAGTAATTGATGTAAAAGGTCATAAACTGATGGCAATTGTTATCAAAGCAAAATCCCTCTTCTGGCAAATTTAGTTATCATACTAATTTAACGGCAGTACATAATATTATGTTTATTCCGCATAATTATCATGTTATTTATACCACCTTTCTAATCATTTTGCACCGGAACTACAGCGAATAGGCCACTTAAACTGGGGCCGCACAGTTGCCTGGGTCAGAGCTGCTGCCTCACAGCGCCATTACCCTGCTGCCAATGCCGAAATAGTGTGCTGTCGTTGTGGTGTTCGCACATTCTCCCTCCGACAGCGTGGCTTTCCTCCGGTTTTCACCCTCATCCCAAAAACGTGCGAGTTGTAGGTTAATTGCCCCCTACAATTACCCCTAGTGAATGGGGATTAGATGCGAGAGTGGAATAACAGAACCCGTGTGAGCGAGCGATCCATGGGCGGCGTGAACTCGGTGGGCAGAGGGACCTGGTTCCACACTGTATCTCTAAGAATTATAAACGAATACTGAACTAAATCAGTTACTTGTATCATGTAGTGCACAAGCAGTAATGTTAGTGATATACACCGATCAGCCAAAACATTATGACCTGATGAGCCAAAACATTATGACCACCTATCTAATATGCTGTTGGTCCTCCGTGTGCAGCCCCATACGCAGCAGGGTGCGATGCACTGTGTATTGTGACACATTCCTCCCGTGACCACCATTAAAATGTTCTGTGACTTGTGCCACAGTAGACCTTCTGTCGGTTCGGACCAGACGGGATAGCCTTCGTTGCCCTCGTGCATCGATGAGCCTTGGGCACCCTGTCTGTCGCCGGTTTGTGGTTTGTCCCTCCTCGGACCACTGTCGGTAGGTACTCACCACTGCAAGCACACCACAAGCCTTGCCGTTTCAGAGATGCTCTGACCCAGTCGTCTGGCCATAACAATTTGGTCCTTGTCAAAGTCGCTCAGATCTTTACTCCTGCCCATTTCCCCTGCATCCAACACATCAACTTCAAGAACTGACTGTTCACTTGCTGCCTAATATATCCCACCCCTTGACAGGTGCCATTGTAACAAGATAATCAATGTTATTCACTTCACCTGTCAGTGGTCATAATGTTTTGGCTGATCGGTGTGTATCAGCCACCCACAGATCAATGCCGGCTCAGTAGGCGAACCTCTGTCTGTGCGCCAGTCTGCCTGAGTTGCTTCGCCGCTCGCTCTGATTGAGCGCATTCCAATAATAACGGTACTATTTCTCGAATAGATTCTTCAATTATCCATTTGGAACTGCGTAGCAAGATCCTCAACCGAAAAATTAAATAATGCAGTTACTTCCATGTATTTGCTACTTCCAATTGCAAATTACATTTAGATAGACACAAAAAGCTGGAGTAACTCAGGGGGTCAGGCAGCGTGTCTGGAGAGAAGGAATGGGTGACGTTTCGGGTCGAGACTCTTTTTCAGACCGTTCAGAAGACCGTTTGAAGGGTCTCGACCGGAATCGTCACCCATTCCTTCTCTCCGGAGATGCCGCCTGACCCGTTGAGTTACTCCAACATTTTGTGTCTATCCTCAGTTTACACCAGCATCTGCGATTCCTTCCAATGCAAATTACATTTGCTTGACCAAAATCTGCAATGGGAATTTATCTGGTTCCAAACAATCGCAATCGGTTTTGCTGATACGGAATATTAATACTAATAGATAAGGACCCAACTTACTGAAACAATGCGTGCGAGGAATAAAACTTTTATTTTAACGTCCCTGTCTGCATTTTGAGATACCTACCACCGTGAATAAAATAAGCCCGTTCCTCGGCTTCATGTGTCCACTGTCCTTCGTCGCACTTCTAAAATGTAGGTTACATCTGTCCGTAAGGTTTCAAACCTCATTCTACACATTCAGAGTAAAGTCCCAGCGATGACAGACAACGTTTCATCGCTTCAATGTGTCAATAAATTCGACATCACAAACATTGACACTGATCAACTTGGCAATCGATAACCGAGTAGGTTTAACGAGTAATCACTCACAGTTCCAAAACAGTAGAACCAACGCCAGCGCGGACATCGGCATCATTGGAAAACGGTTGGGGCAATGGCACCAGGACATTCAACGAACGCTGTTTTCAGGTTATTTCAGACTTATCCCTCTGACATCTCCTGACGCACCAGTGATCTGTTTTGACAGCTTTGACAACTATGTTTTCCACTGAAATCATCCCTTCCGTCCAGACAACCAATAGATTGTCTCAGAGGTCAGGCATGAATTACAGACTGATAAAGTCAACCAATGGCAATGAGCCTGCCCAAACATGGACATCTTGGGCCCATTTCCTTTCCAGCGCGTCTGGGAAGAAAATCTGTACCAATACCTCATCTCCCACTGCCCCGAATTGTCACATGATCACCAAATATTTCCCCAAAAGTCTTCAAACAACGAATTCTCGATTCAGCCCACCGCTCTACGTTTACAAAATGCAATAGCAGAACAGTGAATATTTGAAGATGTTTGATTAAATTGAGTCCCAACAGGTAAGGCGGATGAACGCAGGGCCCTGATAGGTACCTGCGACTTGGACGTCGAGCTATTGCAGCAACCTGGTTTAAGGGAAGGACAGGTGTGGCGGCGCAATGTTCCAAGCCACATGTGTTACAGGCCAGGCTGGTGTGGGGTCAAATGAGGAGCAGTAGTTGCTTTATTGATTAAGGAAAACATCGCTGCCGTAGCATGAGATGTTATTACTGAAGATTAATGCAACGAGGCAACGTGGGTGGAGCTGGTAAATGGATCAGCATGTTAAGGCAGTGGAGGCCAAGTCAAGAGAGAGTTAGATACAGCTCTTAGGGCTAACTGAATCAAGAGATGTGGGGAGAAAGCAGGAACGGGGCACTGAATTTGGATGTTCAGCCGTGATCAAATTGAATGGCGGTGCTGGCTCGAAGGGCTGAACGGCCTACTCCTCCACCTATTTTCTATGTTTCTATGTTAAGATTTTACGAGAGGCCTCCAAATAATAAGAAAAAAAATAAGAATATCGGTCATGCCTGGAGATTGCAGACGGCTGCAGGAGTAATAAGGTTGGCCTGGTTGGGGATTTTAACTCTCCTAATATTTACTGAGACTACCGTTGTACCCAGGGATAGATGGGTGGAACTTGTCTATGGAAGATGAGGTAAATTGTGATTCTGGTCATGAAAAAGCAGGAGACGTGGCTCAAGTATAGGCACTTGGGTTTAATTTAATCCCCGGAGGAGTATCGGGGATTGGGGAGCGTACTCAACAATGAAACCAGAAGGGTAAAAGGGGCACCAGCTCTGGGGGAAAATATCAAGGAAAATCTAAAGAGATTCCATGCACATCAAGGGGGAAATGGGTAACTGGGGAGACTATAGGCCCCTTCAAAACTCAAACTGATCATCTATGTCATGGGCTAGGGTAATCAATGAACACTTCTCCTCTGGTTTATTGCCAGATTGAGGTTGGAGCAAAAGAGGAAACGTTGCTTTATGAACTAAGGAGAACATCGCGGCGGTAGAACTTCTCGCCTGTTTTAAGACAGGTAGCTGGATAGATAACAGGCTGTAACTGTAGAGGGTTTTAACGTTCCCAATATTGTCTGGAACTGCGATGATGCCGAAGGCCGGGACGGGTGGGGTTTGTCAAATGTGTTCAGGGGAGTTACCTTGGGCAATATGTAGGGCCCCCTACAGGTTAGAGTCATAGTCATAGAGTCATAGAGTGATACAGTGTGGAAATAGGCCCTTCAACCCAACTTGCCCATACCGGCCAACATGTCCCAGCTACACTAGTCCCACCTGCCTGCGCTTGGTCCATATCCATCAAAAACCTATCCTATCTATGTACCTGTCTAGCTGTTTCTTAAACGTTGGGATAGTCCCAGCCTCAACTACCTCATCTGGCAGCTTGTTGCACACTCTCACCGCCCTTTGTGTGAAAAAAGTTACCCGATCCCTCAGATTCCTATTAAATCTTTTCCCCTTCACATTGAAGCTACGTCCTCTCGTCCTCATTTCCCCTACTCTGGGTAAGAGACTGTGTGCATCTACGCGATCGATTCCGCTCATGATTTTGTACACCTCAATGTGATCACCCCTCATCCTCCTGCGCTCCAAGGAATAGAGACCCAGCCTACTCAACCTCTCCCGATAGCTCACACGGTCTAGTCCTGACAAGATCATCGTAAATCTTCTCTGAACCCTTTCAAGCTTGACAATATCTTCCCTATAACATGGTGCTCAGAACTGAACACAATAGTCTAAATGCGGTCTCACCAACGTCTTATACAACTGCAACACGACCTCCCAACTTCTATACTCAATACTCTGACTGATGAAGGCCAAGGCCTTTTTGACCACCTTATATATTTGTGACTCGACCTTCAAGGAATCATGCGCCTGCACTCCTAGATCCCTCTGCTATCTCAGCTACCCAGATGTAGATGACAAACTGTAACGGGCCCAGCACTGAACGCTGAGGCACACCACCAGTCACAGGCCTCCAGTCCGAGAAGCAACCTTCCACCATCACCCTCTGCTTCCTTCCATGGAGCCAATTTGTTATCCATTCAGCTATCTCTCCTTGGATCCCATGCGATCTAACCTTCCAGAGCAGCCTGCTACGCAGAACCTTGTCAAATACCTCACTGAAATCCATGTACATACCATTTACAGCTCTGCCCTCATCCACCTTTTTGGTCACGTCTTCAAAAAACTCAATCAGATTTGTGAGGCACGACCTCCCACATACTAAACCATGCTGACTATCCCTAATCAGCCCTTGCCCACCCAAATGCCTGTAAAACCTATCCCTCAGAATATTCTCTGGTAACTTTCTAACGACAGATGTTAAGTTCGGGGCAAAGCCTCACCTACTCTTAAAAAAACTGAGAATAGCAAGTGACTGAGGAATCAGTGAGCGAGACGATTGCAACCAGCCACCGTGGCGCTATTAGCTTTAAAATAGTTATGGATAAGGATATGGTGGGCCGAAGTCCAAGTTCGGAATCGGGTTGAGGCCACCATTGATGGTATGAGACTGGAACATGCTAGGTAGGGCATGTGCAAATTCCTCAATGACAATTTATCCCTGTCTTACCCCGGAGAAAAAAGGAAGGCTAGTGAACTTGGGGCAGTTAATGGAGAAACCTTAAGGATAGTTCATTTTACTGACCCAGCACCGCACCTGACAATAGTTGTTTTGTTTAGTTTAGTCTAGTTTAGTTTAGTCTAGTTTAGTTTAGTCTAGTTTAGTTTAGTCTAGTTTAGTTTAGTTTAGTTTAGTTTAGTTTAGTTTAGTTTAGTTTAGTTTAGTTTAGTTCAGTTTAGTTCAGTTTAGTTCAGTTTAGTTTAGTTTAGTTTAGTTTAGTTTAGTTTAGTTTAGTTTAGTTTAGTTTAGTTTAGTGATGCAGCATGAAGACAGGTTTTTTGGATCACCGAATCCAGGCCGACCACTGATCAGATTAGTTTTATATAATTACATTTTTAAATTGTACCTTGTGTGTAGGGGGTGGGTTAGAAAGTGAGATTATATAGACCAATATGATCGGGTGATCAGTGGACTCGGTGGGACGAAAAGCCTGTTTCTGTGCTTTATTATTAAAGTAGACTAAACTAAACTATTGTCAGAAGCAGGACCTCGATCGGAAAGGTTAACTCCAGGGAAGGTGTTCTCCAGAGACGTTGCCTATACCCGCTGAGTTACTCGAGCGCACTGAGTCCTAAACTATTGTCATGTATGGTGCTGGGTCCGCCAAGGGTTCTGTCTGTTATTAGACATTAACATTCTGGAGTAACTGAGCGGGACAGGCAGCATCTCTGGAGTGAAGGAATGGCTGACGTTTCGGGAAGAGACCCTTCTTCAGACCCGACCCGAAATGTCACCCACTCCTTCTCTCCTGAGATGCTGCCTGTCCCGCTCAGTTACTCCAGTTTGTTGTGTCTGTCATCGGTTTAAACCAGCATCTGCAGGCCCTTCTTACACACTCTGCATTAAGTTTGCAATTCCCTGCAGCGATGGTTTTTGTGTGAGCGATGATGCTGTGCGGAAACGATTCTCAGCAGCAGCTCCGATATAATCTTTGCAACTCTGCCGGTGCAGCTTGCCATGGGTTTTAGGAAACATCCTGCGACCCGTGAAACCCTTGAAGAAATGGCAAATATTCAACATTAATGACCCGCACCGGGTAAAACCGATCGATCCAGACACACGACCATGAAGATACTTTATAGATGTCGACATGGTGTATAATATTCTGTAATATCGGCGTGGAGCGCGCCTCTCACTGACTGAGGGGGCACACGAATTTTGTTGCCAGTTTAATTTTGTTTTCTTCTGACAGGAAGCACCTGCAATTGTGGTATTTCCCCGGCTCGTGTTACGCTTGCCCGCACTCCTGAAACATACGGACGTTGAATAAAGTCCATCGCGTGTTTTGTTTATTTCCTAGGCATTTACCTTAAACTTAAAGCCCATCCAGTAATAATTGAGCTTAATCGTAAAACATATCCCCCGCTGGAGAGCTTGGGTCGCTTGCTACGCATTACCCGTTCCTTTACATCCAAAATTATGCCAGTAATTATGGAGCATTTTGGATGTGAAGGGGTGCTCAGGCCAACGATTAGTTCATGTGGATCTGCTGCATCGACCGGCTCTATCTTCCCATGACTCGTTTTATTCAAATCCTTTCCTATTTGTAGAAACAAATAAGGACACCGAGTGCTGGAGTAACTCAGCGATTCAGGCAGCATCTGTGGAGAACATTGATAGGTTGCATTTCAGAGTGCTGGAGTAACTCAGCGGGTCAGGCAGCATCTGTGGAGAACATGGATAGATGACGTTTCACTGAGTGCTGGAGTAACGCAGCGGGTCAGGCAGCATCTGTGGGGAACATGGATAGGTGACGTTTCACAGAGTGCTGGAGTAACTCAGCGGTTCAGGCAGCATCTGTGGAGAACATTGATAGGTTGCATTTCAGAGTGCTGGAGTAACTCAGCGGGTCAGGCAGCATCGGTGGAGAACATGGATAGGTGACGTTTCACAGAGTGCTGGAGTAATTCAGCGGGTCAGGCAGCATCTGTGGAGAACATGGATCGGTGACGTTTCACAGAGTGCTGGAGTAACTCAGCGGTTCAGGCAGCATCTGTGGAGAACATGGACAGGTTGCATTTCAGAGTGCTGGAGTAACTCAGCAGGTCAGGCAGTATCTGTGGAGAACATGGATAGGTGACGTTTCACAGAGTGCTGGAGTAACTCAGCGGGTCAGGCAGCATCTGTGGAGAACATGGATAGGTGACGTTTCACAGAGTGCTGGAGTAACTCAGCGGGTCAGGCAGCATCTGTGGAGAACATGGATAGGTGACGTTTCGGGTCAAGGCATTAGAAGACTTCTTCAGAAGAAGGGGTTCGACCTGAAAAGTCACCAATCCATGTTCTCCATGGATGGTTTCCAACTAGTTGCATTGTTCTGATTAATTTTACTGATTAAATGCCCTCTTGTCGCCTTCCCCTCAGCTAGTAATGAATTATTATACATTTCCTAGGTATCACAAAATGCTGGAGTAACTCAGCAGGTCAGGCAGCATCTAGGAGAGAAGGAATGGGTGACGTTTCAGGTCGAGACCCTTCTCTCCTAGGTGCTGCCTGACCCGCTGAGTTACTCCAGCATTTTGTGATAACTTCGATTTGTACCAGCATCTGCAGTTATTTTCCTATTATACATTTCCTTATCAACGACTGCTTTGATCTGTTGTTTTCACACCTTACCATTCCATAAATCCGTGTCCCTCTGCCCCCGACTCTCAGTCTGAAGAAGGGTCTCGACCCGAAACGTCACCCATTCCTTCTCTCCAGAGATGCTGCCTGGCCCGCTGAGTTACTCCAGCATTTTGTGTTTCTCTTCTTATCCTGTTTGCCCTGCTGAGTTGTTCCAGCACTTTCTGCCCATTTCTATTTGCTCGGAGCTGTTTACGACGCCATTTCATCGGGGTGTTCTAATACCTTCTGCTGAATCGCTTCCACTGGATTGGTCCCAGGCCAACACCCTTCACAACTCCCCAAATAGAAACTGCTTCTCCCTGCCCTCTGCATTCAGTTTCACAATGTGTACCGCCATTTTACTCGCTGGGCACAATTGTAAACATAGTTGCGACATATTGGGAAACACAACGGCGTAATCTGTCCCCACGTCAACGCACTGAGTCGCAGTGATGTGTAGAATGGAAACCGACATTGGTCCAGGGTACCCATCGACTACCAGCCACATATTTACACTCATCGTGCACAGTTCCGTTTTTAATCTTCCCATATTTCTTTGGTCAGAGGGCCGTGAATCTGTGGAATTCATTGCCACAAAAGCCTCTGGATGCCGTCAGTGGATATTTTTAAGACAGAGATAAATAGTTTCTTCATTAGTACAGGTGTCAGAGTTTACGAGAAGAAGGCATGAGAGTAAGGTTAGGAGGGAGAGATAGATCAGCAATGATTCAACGGCGGAATAGACTTGATGGGCCGAATGGCCTAATTATACCCCTATTCCTTATGACCTTATGACCATAATCCCACCACCATCCCCACGATTCCACCACTCATCTACACGCGAGAGCTAATTTACACTAGCCAATCAACCTTGCAGCCACAGGTCTTTGGCAATTATGGCGGTACAGTGGCGCCATACATAGAGGTCATAAGTGATAGGAGCAGAATTAGGCCATTGGACTCATCAAGTCTACTCCGCCATTCATCTCTCCCTCCTAACCCCATTCTCCTGCTTTCTCCCCATAACCTCTGACACCTCTACTAATTAGAGTTGCTGCCTCACAGTACCAAAGACCCGGGTTCAATCCTAATCTCCAGTGTTGTATGTGTGGAGTTCACACTTTCTCCCGTGACCGCGTGGGTTTCCTCCGGGTGCTCCGGTTTCCTCACATCTCCCAAAGACGTGCGGCTTTGTAGTTTAAATGACCTCTGTAAATTGTCCGTTGTGTGCAAGGGGTAGATGGAAAAGTGGGATCACATTAAACTCGAGTGAACGGGTGATAAATGGTCGGTGTAGAGTTAATGAGTCGAATGACCTGTTTCCAGGCTGTGTCTTTAGTTATTAATCATTCAATACTGGTACCTGGAAACGGGCGCGCCCAGGAGGAACCAGGCGATCATGGGGGAAGATGAAATCTCCACAAAGCCAAGATTGGAATTGGGCTGAGCTTTTGGGATTTATATTATCAACTCACAGCGGTGGACACGATGGATTGTGACAATAGACAATAGACAATAGGTGCAGGAGTAGGCCATTCGGCCCTTCGAGCCAGCACCACCATTCAATGTGATCATGGCTGATCATTCTCAATCAGTACCCCGTTCCTGCTTTCTCCCCATACCCCCTGACTCCGCTATACTTAAGAACTCTATCTAGCTCTCTCTTGAATGCATTCAGAGAATTGGCCTCCACTTCCTTCTGAGGCAGTGAATTCCACAGATTTACAACTCTCTGACTGAAAATGTTTTTCCTCATCTCCGTTCTAAATGGCCTACCCCTTATTCTTAAACTGTGGCCCTTGGTTCTGGACTCCCCCAACATTGGGAACATAATAATAATAATAATAATAATAATATTCATTTATTGTCATTGCAACGAGTACAACGAAATTAAAAAATAGCCAATCCTGACGGTGCGTACAAACATATATGCAATAAATGCAAAAACAAATAAATACATAAATACAATTAAATTAAGTACAAGATTTTTTAACGGTGTTGCCTAGTGCACAGGTAGTGTTCAGTTCTCGTATGGCCCTGGGGTAAAAACTGTTCTTAAGTCTGTTTGTTCGGGATTTGATTGACCTGAAACGTCGACCAGAGGGCAGATGAACAAACAGACGGTGGCCGGGGTGGGATGGATCTTTTATTATTTTGCCTGCTCTACTGAGGCAGCGCAGGCTGAACAGGTGCTCCAGGGAGGGCAGTGAGCAGCCGATGATTTTCTGGGCCGTCGTGATGACCCTCTGAAGGGCCTTCCTGTCCTTTTCTGAGCAGCTGGCATACCATGTGGTTATACAGTATGCCAGCACACTCTCGATGGAGCAGCGATAGAAGGACAACATGAGCTTCTCCTGCAGGTTGGTTTTCCTGAGGATCCTCAGGAAGTGGAGTCTCTGCTGTGCCTTCTTTACTGTGGTGATGGTGTTGGTAGACCAGGTGAGATCCTGCCTCTAACGTGTCCAACCGCTTAATAATCTTATATGTTTCGATAAGATCCCCTCTCATCCTAAATTCCAGTATATACAAGCCTAGCCGCTCCAATCTTTCAATATATGACAGTCCCGCCATTCCGGGAATTAACCTACTAAACCTACGCTGCACGTCCTCAATAGCAAGAATATACCCTCAGATTTGGAGACCAAAACTGCACACAGTACTCCAAGTGCGGTCTCACTAGGGCCCTATACAACAGCAGAAGGACCTTTTTGCTCCTATACTCAACTCCTCTTGCTATGAAGGCCAACATTCTATTGGCTTTCCTCACTGCCTGCTGTACCTGCATGCTTCCTTTCAGTGACTGATACACTAGGACACCCAGATCTCGTTGTACGTTCCTTTTTCCTAACTTGACACCATTCAGATAACAATCTGCCTTCTTATTCTTACCATCAAAGTGGATAACCTCACACTTCTTTTTTTTTTTTTTTTTTTTTTTTTTTTTTAATTTTTTTTTTTTTGGAAGTAAGCACATTACATTTTAATGGTTCCTTTTTACAGGTGCCAAGAATTATTAAAACATTATTTGTACAACTTCCTTTTTAAAAAGAAATAAGAAAGAAAGAAGTAGTGAAGAGTAAAGAATAGATTAGTGAGTATAGAGTGACAAAAAAAAATAAAAAAAAAAATAAAAAAAAAAAATGTGGGAAAGTAAAGCCGAGAGGAGATTCTCCCACGCAACCAATCGATGTTTTTTTTAAATTTTTTTTTTTAATATTCTTAATCAATTTTCAGTCAGACCCAGAATTTTTAATTTTATGATGATATTACACCGCATGATTCCACAAGGTCAATAAATGGAGACCAACTCGATAAGAATTGGTCTTTTTTTTCTATTAGGAGGAGTCTCATTTCTTCCAAATGTGCTGTTTCCAACATATTACCAATCCACATTTTAAGTGTTGGTGGAGTAGACTTTTTCCACAATTTAAGTATGAGTTTTTTCGCTATTATTAAACCATAATTAAAAAATGAGATTTGGGATATATTTAATTTATTTACATCTCCAAAGATAATCATTTCCATGCTAGGTTCCATTTTTGTCTTAAATAAACTAGTGAATATATCAAATATATCACCCCAAAAACTTTGAAGTTTTATGCACGAAACGAAAGAGTGTGTAAGATTGGCCTTTTGTGAAAGACATTTATCACAAATGGGTGAGATATTTGAATAAAATTTATTCAACCTAACTTTTGAGTAATATAGTCTGTGTAATATTTTAAATTGGATTAAATTATGTCTAGAGTTAATCGAACATTTATGTATGTATATCAAATACCTCTCCCATGTTTCTTTAGAAATTTTTATCAGTAATTCTTTTTCCCAGTCTTCTCTAATTGCCTCTGTTGAAGGCAATTCTCTATTAAGAATACTGTTATATAGATATGATATTAATTTTTGTGAGTCCGCCTTAATATTCATTGCTTCTTCCAGTGGGTCTATCGTTATATTCTGTGATCTTGGTATATATTGTTTTATAAAGTCACATATCTGTAAATATTTAAAGTATTGGTTATTATTGAGATTAAATTTTGATTTTAATTGTTGAAATGATAATAAATTTCCCGTTTCATACATGTCACCCAACTTTTTAATTCCCTGTCTTTCCCATTGTCTATATGTTTTATCCATAATAGCTGGTTTAAATACCGGGTTATTCACTATTGGTGTTAATGAAGATAAGTTTCTTAATTTTAAATTTAATTTTATTTGTTTCCAAATTCGAATTATATTGTGTATAATTGGATTCTTCTTATATAATATATTATTCAATTTTATCGGGGAGAAGAGGATCGCTCCTAAATCATAAGGCCGACAATCCTCTTTTTCCATTCTTATCCATTCCATCTGTTGAGAAGGACACTCCAACCAATAAATAATATTCTTAATATGCACTGCCCAATAATAATATAAAAAATTAGGCAGTGCAAGTCCCCCTACATCTTTAGGTTTACACAAATGATTTCTTTTAATTCTATGTGCTTTGTAGTCCCATATAAAATTAGTAATATTAGACTCTAGTTTTTAAAAAAAATATTTTGGTATATATATTGGTATGGATTGAAATAAATATAATATTTGTGGTAGCACTATCATTTTGATAGCATTTATTCTGCCAATTAATGATAGTGGGAGCGTTTTCCAAAATATAATCAAAGCGTTCAATTTATTTAACAGAGGACTAAAATTAGCGTTAAATAATGATTTATATCTTCTGGTAACTTGAATACCTAAATACTTAAATTTTTCCGTTGCAATTTTAATAACCTCACACTTATCCACATTAAACTGCATCTGCCATGCATCCGCCCACTCACTCAACCTGTCCAAGTCACCCTGCAACCTCATAGCATCTTCCTCACAGCTCACACTACCACCCAGTTTTGTATCATCTACAAATTTGCTAATGGTACTTTTAATCCCTTAATCCAAGTCATTAATGTATATTGTAAATAGCTGCGGTCCCAGCACCGAGCCTTGCGGTACCCCACTAGTTACTTCCTGCCATTCTGAAAGGGACCCATTTATCCCCACTCTTTGCTTTCTGTCTGTCAACTAATTTTCTATCCATGTCAGTACCCTGCCCCCAATACCATGTGCTCTAATTTTGCCCACTAATCTCCTATGTGGGACCTTGTCGAAGGCTGATATTGGATGATATCGAAGAAAAGTAAACATACAACTTTGCTAATCAATTGAAAGTAACCTGTGATCTGGACAAAAGGATGCTACAAAGGGTTATAGCTAGGTTTAAATGGTAGACGGGTTTAAATTTGACAATAAATATGACCGTACAAGATGCCTACAGACACCGTAAGTAATCAACAAAGCTCAGACTATACAGTGTTTCTGTGAATGGTGAATACCAACTTAAGGAAATTAGATAAGAAACATAGAAGGATAGGTGTAGGAGGAGGCCATTCGGCCCTTCAAGCTAGCACCGCCATTCATTGTGATCATGGCTGATCATCCACAATCAGTAACCCGTGCCTGCCTTCTCCCCAAATCCCTTGATTCTACTAGCCCCTAGAGCTCTATCCAACTCTCTTAAATTCATCCAGTGAATTGCCCTCCACTGCCTTCTGTGGCAGAGAATTCCACAAATTCACAACCCTCTGGGTGAAAAAGTTTTTTCTCACCTCAGTTTTAAATGGCCTCCCTTTTATTCGAAGAATGTGGCCCCTCGTTCTGGACTCCCCCAACATTGGGAACACTTTTTCCTGCATCTAGCTTGTCCAGTCCTTTTATAATTTTATATATTTCTATAAGATCCCCTCTCATCCTTCTAAACTCCAGTGAATAGAAGCTTAGTCTTCGATCTTTCCTCGTATGACAGTCCCGCCAACCCAGGGATCAATCTTGTGAACCTATGCTGCACTGCCTCAATTACAAGGATGTCCTTCCTCACATTAGGAGACCAAAACTGTACACAATACTCCAGGTGTGGTCTTACCAGGGCCCTATACAACTGCAGAAGAACCTCTTTACTCCCATACTGAAATCCTTTCATTATGAAGGCCAACATGCCGTTAGCTTTCTTCACTACCTGCTGTACCTGCACGCCAACTAGGAAAGTGTAGGAAAGAACTGCAGATGCTGGTTTAAATCGAAGATTGACACTAAATGCTGGAGTAATGCAGCGGGACAGGCAGCATCTCTGGAGAAAAGGAATGGGTGATGTTTCGTGTCGAGACACTTCTTCAGACTGATGTCAGGGGAGGGGGCGGGACAGAGATAGAATGTAATCGGAGACAGTAAGATTGTTGGGAGAACTGGGAAGGGGAGGGGATGGAGAGAGAGGGTCTCGACCCGAAACGTCACCCATTCCTTCTCTCCCGAGATTCTGCCTGACCTGCTGATTTACTCCAGCATTTTGTGAATAGAGGGAAAACAAAGGACGTCAATGTTCATACCGCTGGGGTGTAAGCTGCCCAAACAAAATATAAGGTGCTGTTCCTCCAATTTATGCTGGGCCTCACTATGGCACTGGAGGAGGTCCAGAACAGAAAGGTTAGATTGTGAATGGGAGGGGGAGTTAGTGCTGAACCACCAGGAGATCAGGTAGGTTAATGTGGACCGAGCGGAGGTGTCCAGAGAAATGATCCCCAAGCCTGCGCTTGGTCTCGCCGATGTACAGAAGTTGACACCTGGAACTACGGATACAGTAGATGAGGTTGGAGGAGGTGTAAGGGAACCTCTGCCTCACCTGAAAAGTCTGTCGGGGTCCTTGGATGGTGTCGATGGGGGAGGTAAGGGGACAGGTGTTGCATCTCCTGCGGTTGCAGGGGAAAGTACCTGGGGAGGGGGTAATTTGGGTGGGAAGGGACGAGTTGACCAGGGAGTTGCGGAGGGAACGGTCTCTGCAGAAAGCAGAAAGGGGTGGAGATGGGAGGATGTGGCTAGTAGTGGGATCCCATTGGTCGTGGCGAAAGTGTTGGAGGATTATATGCTGTACACTGCAGCGCTATGAACATTGACTTCTCTAACTTCAAATAGCCGTTGCTTTCCCTCTCTCCCCATCCCCTTCCCCTTCCCGGTTCTCCCACCAGTCTTACGGCCTCCAACTACATTCTATCTCTGTTCTCAGAAATGAAGAAGTCCGAAGAAGGGTCTCAACCTGAAACGTCACAGCATAGGAGCACCGCAAGGCTGCATACTCTCCCCTCTCATTTACTCTCTCTACACCAACGACTGCACCTCCACAGACTCCTCTGTCAAACTCCTCAAGTTTGCGGATGATACAACCCTGATTGGACTGATCCAGGATGGGGAGCAATCAGCCTGAAGACAGGAAGTGACACAGCTGGTGTCCTGGTGCCATCGCAACAACCTGGAGCTCAATGCTGTGAAGACAGTGGAACTGATTGTAGACTTTCGAAGAGCTCCCCCTCCCGTCCCCCCACTCACCATCAACAACACCATAGTCACATCTGTGGAGTCATTAAAGTTCCTTGGAACCATCATCTCCAGGGACCTTAAATGGGGGGCCACCATCGACTCCACAGTCAAAAAGGCCCAACAGAGGATGTACTTCCTGCGTCAGCTGAAGAAGCACAATCTGCCACAGGCAATGATGGTCCAATTCTATACTGCTATCATTGAGTCCATCCTCACCTTCTCCATCATGGTCTGGTTTGGCTCAGCCACCAAGCACGACATCCGGAGGCTGCAATGGATCGTTCGCACAGCTAAGAAGGTTGTTGGCTGCAACCTTCCCCCCATTGACGAACTGTACACTGCAAGGGCCAGGAAGCGAGCGGGCAAGATCATCTCTGACCCCTCTCACCCTGGCCACAAACTCTTTGAAGCACTTCCCTCTGGAAGGCGACTCCGGACTGTCAAAGCAGCCACAGCCAGATATAAAAACAGCTTTTTTCCACGAGTGATAGTTCTACTCAATAACCAAAGTCTGTAGTCTCTTTTTTTGCTCTGGTTTATTTTCACCCACATGTTTAGACCGTGATGTTGCATCCTTATTGTTTTGATGTGTTTTTGTTTTATTCTTAATTGTTAACTGTATGTTTGTGTTGTCATTTGTGAGCAGAGCACCAAGGCACATTCCTTGTATGTGCACATACTTGGCCAATAAACTTTAACTTATTCACTTATTTTTCCTTCTCTCCGGAGATGCTGCCTGTCCCACTGAGTTACTCAAGGATTTTGTGTCTATTGTAGAAAAAAATAGGTGCAGGAGTAGGCCATTTGGTTCTTCGAGCCTGCACCGCCATTCAATATGATCATGGCTGCTCATCTAAAATCAGTATCCCATTCCTGCTTTTTCCTCATATCCCTTGATTCCTTTAGCCCTAAGAGCTAAATCTAACTCTCTCTTGAAAACATCCAGTGAATTGGCCTCCACTGCCTTCTGTGGCGGAGAATTCCACAGATTCACAACTCAATGGGTGAAAAAGGTTTTCCTCATCTCAGTCTTAAATGGCCTACCCCTTATTCTTAAACGGTGACCCCTGGTTCTGGACTCCCCCAACATCAGGAACATTTTTTCCTGCATTTAGCCTGTCCAATCCTTTAAGAATTTTATATGTTTCAATAAGATCCCCTTTCATCCTTCTAGTGAATACAAGCCCAGTCGCTCCATTCTTCCATCATATGCCAATCCCGCCATCCCGGGAATTAACCTAGTGAATTTAAGCTGCACTCCCTCAATAGCAATAATATCCTTCCTCAAATTAAGAGACCAAAATTGCACACAATACTCCAGGTGCGGTCTCACCAGGGCCCTGTACAATTGCAACAGGAACTCCTTGCTCCTAAACTCAAATCCTCTCGCAATGAAGGCCAACATGCCATTAGGTTTCTTCACTGCCTGCTGTACCTGCATGCTTACTTTCAGTGAATGATGTACAAGCACACCCAGGTCTCGTTGTACCTCCCCTTTTTCCTAATCTGACACCATTCAGATAATAATTTGTCTTCTTGTTCTTGACACCAACGTGGATAACGTCACATTTATCCACATTATACTGCATCTGCCATGCTTCTACCCACTTACCCAACCTATCCAAGTCACCCTACAGCCTCATAAGGAATCATCATAAGGAATTGGTGAGATCGCGTTGGGAGAACTGACTATATATCTGTTTAAGTAAGAACTGTAGATGCTGGTTTATGCCGAAGATGGACACAAATGCTGGAGTAACTCGGCGGGTCAGGCAGCATCTATGGCGAAAAGGAATAGATGACGTTTCTGGTCGGAATCTTTCTTCATATTGGTCTCCTAATTTTGGATTAATAGGATATAATAATTTGAACATGAATTAATATGTTGGAAGCAGCACAAATAAATTTTGAAGGGTCTCGACGCGAAACGTCATCCATTGCTTCTCTCCAGAAGTCTGTCCCGCTGAGTTACTCCAGCTCTTTGTGTCTATCTTAGGTTTAAACCAACATCTGCAGTTCCTTCTTACAAAGTTGACTGGTCTAACAGCTAGAGGCAGGGGTGCAGTGCTGCCGGAGCTCATCAGAGCGCCGCTCCGGCACCTTTGTAAAAAAAAAAGCCTAAATAAACAGCGGGGAAGTTAACAGCGGCCGCTCCGGCGCCAGTGACAGCTCCGGCACCTAAAGAATTAGCTCAGCAACACTGCCCAGAGGTGGAGGTTATTTCTTGCGGTAAGGCCGCACGAGGTAAACTTGCAAACTTAGAGCAATGGTAGGCGACTTATGGGAGCAGAATAGGCCGCAAATTGACTCGAAAGTCATGTGAAGGATTAATTTACTCGTGTTGTTTGTAGTCGCACATAAACAGTGATTGTGGAGTAACATTTTGTTGAGGAAGTGGTGTAATACCTCCCCCTTGTGGCTGCAGGAGTAAACTACTGCTGCTGCCAACAGAATCCCGCCATTGTGGGTCAGTCCTGCGATCAGCTCCCCGGCAAAAGTGCTGTGTTTATAAACCTGTTGTGGTGCTGCTGCAAGTTAAGAATGTCATTAATCCGTTTCGGGACATATGCCAATAAAACACTGACTCTTTAGCATTAGGAAAAAAAATCCGCCTTTAATAATGAAAAGTGTTAAAACACCTTCCTCCCACTGTAATTGGCCTTTGCAATGTGTTTTTTTTCCAAATTATAGTCCACTGCTTTTCCAGTTCCTCGGAAGTTCATATCTAGTTTAGTTTAGTTTAATTTAGTGTCTCGTGTACCGAAGTACAGTGAAATGTTTTTGTTGTGTGCTAACCAGTCAGCAGAAAGACAATATATGTTTACAATCGAGCCATTTATAGTGTACATGATAAGGGATAAGGGTCCATTTCCTGCAAGTGAATAGACACGTCATCTATCTTCAACTTCGTTCCTGCAATAGCCTTACTGGGCAACCAACCGGTTTTTGGTTTGGGTTGTTGTCAGTGAGTTTTAGGGGAAATTGCGAAATCCAAGATAAATTTGTTGACTCGAATGATCAGAGCACTTTCTCTTGCCATAGAAACGGATTGGTCTGCTATTTCTAACAGCAGGCTTTCATTTCAGTTTTTTTCGCAATCACTGTGTTTAGTTCACTTTTTAATCCACATGGTAAGACAAAGAATTTGTAAACTTAATAACTCATCCCCAATATACAATCTAATTCATCCATTTTCTCCCAAAATGTTTCTGTGGAAGGACTACCACACAAATTCAATGTCAACAAATAAGTGTTTTTGGTGCCTTCATAGTACCTCACTGTCACGAAATAACTTATGTTCCAAACTGAGACTGTATCTAGTTAGATTGAGGAATGCCTGGACATGGTATAAACAGGCTGGAATCAGACGGTATATAAGAAAGCAAGTGTTTTCCATCAATTGTCAAGGGTGACCTTTGATTGTGAACGTGGGGAATTTTGTTAGGGGAAGTTTTGGTGATATTTCAAATGACCCATCACCTGTACAAACGGGATAACTTTGCCCCCCCCCCCCCCCCCCCATCAATCACAAGATGAATTGCGCTCAAAATCAAAATGAAAGAGAACAGCATGAGTTGAATTTGCATTTTAGATATCTAGGTTAATGCCATATTTCTAATCTCAACTTCTGAAAAGCGTTGCTCTCCCTTTTTTTTGTCTCAGCTGTTTACATCTGTAGGAATTACAGAGAATAAGCAATGGAAAATCAGGTACGTTTTGACAGCAGGACACACAGAAAGTCCTGCTCTAAAGTAAATATTAGTGTTTTGGACTTTTTAACAGAATTAAAAACAAAGGGGTTCAGGTTTCCCAACATGGAGCTGAGTCAATTTGTTCATGACCATTAAAGAATGTTTGAATTTAAGCATCATTATAAATTAGGAAGACCTATGGGATCCCATAAGAGGGGTGACAGGAATTGACGATTAATGTGAGAATTTCTTGTTTGAACTATCCATGGAATGGCTTAGGATTGGATTGAACTCTTGCATGCATCTCTATCAGGGTCTCTGCAGAAGGAGCGGCGGTTTTAGGGTCTTCTGGTGAAAATAATTTCACTACCTTGGTACTTGTGACAATGAAAGAATCACTGAACCATTGAAGAAGACCCAGCTGTTAATAACAATTGATGTATGGAATTGCCCGACATGGCCTGTGCACTTTACAAACGCACAATGATCAATAACCCTTTCCCTGTGGCGGATGCAATTGACCCTACCGTAAGTTTTGTTTATTGTTCGTGTACACAGGTCCAGTGTAAAGCTTTTTTGGTGCGAGCTGTCCAGTCAGTGCAAAGATTATGCATAATTACAATCAAATGGTTCACAGTGCGCAGATACAGGATAAAGAGAATAAAGACAAGTGCGGGTTAAAGTCCAGTAAAGTCCAATGGTTCAATTGCCTGTTATCAGCTGGGAAGACTTTGTCCCTGATTCTGGAGGTGTGCATTTTTACACTTCTGTGCCTCTTGCTTGATGGGAGAGGGGAGAAGAGGGAGTGTCCGGGATGAGACTCGTTCTTGATTATCTTGGTGGTCTTGCCGAGGCAGCGTGAGGTGAAGATGGAGTTAATAGAAGGGAGTAGGAAAAAAAACTGCCAATGCTGGTAAAATCGAAGGTAGACACAAAATGTTTTCTTCAGGGTTCCTGAAGAAAGGTCTCAACCTGAAACGTCACCCATTCCTTCTCTCCAGAGATGCTGCCTGACCCACTGAGTTACTCCGGCGTTTTGTGTCTACCTTCATGGAAGGGAGGTTGGCTCGAGTGATGGTTTGGGCTGTGTCCACAACTCTCTGCAATTCCTTCCAGTTTTGGACAGAGCTGTTCCCAAATCACGCTGTGATGCGTCTCGATAAAATGCTATCTACGATGCATCTCTATAAATTGATGAGAGTTGTTGGGGACATATCGAGCTTCCTAAGCCTTCTGCCCGCAGGTAAACACTTCCACCAAATAGAAAGACCTGTCATTCTATTCCTCTCCTTGAGACTCGGGTTCACAACTTGACACTTGTTGAATGGTCTTTAACGTATTTGCAGTTGTAACGAGGGGAATACAAGCACCCGATTGCGCACGGTGATGTCTCACATGCAGCAACCCGCTGATCTGCCACAATGCTGGCGATTAGCAGATGAGATTTGATCAGGTCTCTGGGGATAACTCATCTGCTCTTCTTAAACAATAGACTCAAAAATACATTGCGTCCAATTGTGAGGTGCAGACATGATTCCAGACGTCTCATTTGACAGAGTGATACACCCTCAAGCACTGTGCCACCATTTCAAATAGTGCAATTTCTAAATCCTGCTGGAATGTGGCTGTGAAATATGTAAAGAAAAGGCAACGACAAACAGAAAAATCATCAAGGAGAATCACGGCAGGATTTAGCGTTGGACCTGTTCTGACAATTGACTGCAACATGACATGAACTCTCTGGATCGATGTAAATGCAAAGCAGTTAATTAATGTCAAACGCTACGCTCACCACCCTCTCCGCGCTCTCCGTCAGTTCCTTCAGTGCATCTCTCAGGATCTCGAAGGTCATGAGAAACGATGAACCTGCTCCAAAAATGGAGCCGATGACTGGGACGAAGTCGAGAGCCACTTCCAGGGCTGAAACCGTCACAACAGCAGCTCCCCAACCTATCCTCGCAATTACATCTGGAGTTATTTCTCCCAGCAGATGAGGTTTCACTAGCTCTTTCACAGGTTTACCTGTTCTGTTGGCCAGTCGGTGAAGAGAAGTATTATTGCTCCAATCAATATCCCAATGTCACAAGGGAGAGAGAGACCGGGGATCGGGATTGCTCCCACCCCTCCAGAGAGGCCCTTTTCTTTAAATCCGTTAAATCACCTTCAAGTGAATGAATGAATTAATGAATTAGTGAATGAATGAATAAGTTTATTGGCCAAGTACGTACAAGGAATGTGCCTTTGTGCTTCCGCTCGCAAGTAACAACACGGACATACAGTAAACAGGGCTACAGTTTAAGAATAAGGGGTAGGCCATTTAGAACGGAGATGAGGAAAAACTTTTTCAGTCAGAGAGTTGTGAATCTGTGGAATTCTCTGCCTCAGAAGGCAGTGGAGGCCAATTCTCTGAATACATTCAAGAGAGAGCTAGATAGAGGTCTTAAGGATAGCGGAGTCAGGGGGTATGGGGAGAAGGCAGGAACGGGGTACTGATTGAGAATGATCAGCCATAATCACATTGAATGGTGGTGCTGGCTCGAAGGGCCGAATGGCCTACTCCTGCACCTTTTGTCTATTGTCTATAAACAATTAGGAATAAAGCATAAAACATTAAGAATACTACATTACGGTTTAAACATGTGAGTGAAATAAACCAGACCAAAAGGGACGACAGACTTTTGGTTATTGAGTAGAACTGGTTATTGCTGGTGGAAAAAAAGCTGTTTTCATGTCTGGCTGTGGCTGCTTTGACAGTCCGGAGTCGCCTTCCAGAGGGAAGTGCTTCGAAGAGTTTGTGGCCAGGGTGAGAGGGGTCAGAGATGATCTTGCCCGCTCGCTTCCTGGCCCTTGCAATGTACAGTTCATCAATGGGGGTAAGGTTGCAGCCAACAACCTTCTCAGCTGATCGAACGATCCGTTGCAGCCTCCGGATGTCGTGCTTGGTGGCTGAGCCAAACCAGACCATGATGGAGAAGGTGAGGACGGACTCAATGATAGCAGTATAGAATTGGACCATCGTTGCCTGTGGCAGATTGTGTTTCCTCAGCTGCCGCAGGAAGTACATCCTCTGTTGGGCCTTTTTGACTGTGGAGTCGATGGTGGCCCCCATTTAAGGTCCTTGAAGATGATGGTTCCAAGGAAATTAAATGACTCCACAGATGAGACTGTGTTGTTGTTGATGGTGAGTGGGGGGAGGGGAGGGAGAGGTCTCCTAAAGTCTACTATCAGTTCCGCTGTCTTAAGAGCATTGAGCTCCAGGTTGTTGCGATGGCACCAGGACGCCAGCTGTGTCATTTCCCCTCTGTAGGCAGATTCCTCCCCATCCTGGATCAGTCCAATCAGGGTTGTGTCATCCGCAAACTTGAGGAGCTTGACAGAGGAGTCTGTGGAGGTGCAGTCATTGGTGTAGAGAGAGTAAAGGAGAGGGGAGAGTACGCAGCCTTGCGGTGCTCCTATGCTGAGGGTCTGCGGGTCCAAGATGTGCTTTCCCAGCCTCACATGCTGCTTCCTGTCCGTCAGGAAGTTGATGAACCACTGACAGAGGGGTTCAGGCACAGTCAGCTGGGAGAGTTTGTAGTGTAGTAGCTCTGGCACAATGGTGTTAAAAGCAGAGCTAAAGTCCACAAACAGAATCCTGGCATAGGTCCCCTTGCAGTCTAGGTGCTGGAGGATGAAGTGCAGGGCTAGGTTGACTGCGTCATCCACCGATCTATTGGCCCTGTGTGCAAACTGCAGGGGGTCCAGCAGGGGGTTTGTGATATTTTTCAGCTGGGCCAGCACAAGTCTTTCAAAGGTCTTCATGACTACAGAGGTAAGTGCGACAGGCCTGTAGTCATTAAGACCAGTGATTCTTGTCTTTTTGGGTACAGGGACAAAAGTGGGTTCCTTGAAGCAGGCAGGGACAGTACAGGTTTGCAGGGACTGGTTGAAAATGTCTGTGTAGATCGGTGCCAGTTGATCGGCACAGAGCTCGAGGGTAGAGGGGGAAACATTGTCCGGTCCTGGAGATTTCCGGCTTTTCTGTTTCCTGAACAGCCTCTCCACCTCTGCAATTTCTATTGTTGGAAATAGAGAAGTGGCCAGACTGATGTTGGGCAGCAAGGAGAGGGTGCGTAGTGGACAAGGGGGTCAGTCTTTGCAGACTGGAGTCAGTCTGTGAGTGGGTGTGAAGTGGTGTAAGAAAATAACTGCAGATGCTGGTACAAATCGAAGGTATTTATTCACAAAATGCTGGAGTAACTCAGCAGGTCAGGCAGCATCTCAGGAGAGAAGGAATGGGCGACGTTTCGGGTCGAGACCCTTCTTCAGGTTACAAAGGAGTAGTGGCGGGGGAGGGGCCAGTCTTTGCAGACTGGAATCAGTCTGTGAGTGGGTGTGAAGTGGTGATTGGGGAGGAGTGGGTGGGGAAGGGTCCAGTCTTTGCAGAAATTATTCTGCAATCCTGCCAACTGCCAGTGAAGTGTGGAGACTGTTCCCTCAGACAAGTTCATAAGTGATAGGAGCAGAATTAGGTCATTCGGCCCATCAAGTCTACGCGGCCATTCAAACATGGCTGATCTATCTCTCCCTCCGAACCCCATTCTCCTGCCTTTACCCCATAACTCCTGACACCCAGGAAAGGATTGCAGATGCTGGTTTAAATCGGTACACACAAAATGCTGGGCTCTGGAGTAACTCAGTGGGACAGGCAGCATCCTTGCCTGTCCGGCTGTGTTATCGGGCATTTTGTGTGTACCCTGGCATCATGGCAGTGGATCCGTGGACAACTGGGTATGGCTTTCCATTGAGAGAGAGGGCGATCATTTATGGGACATCATAAGTTTTTTCTTTTCAAATAATTTTCGATCTGTACATACCGTTAAAGACACAGGTCAGTTAGGCTCACGCCACCGCCCAACGCAGCTGTTATCCCCACATCTCCTCTCCTGATTTCCTTGCACTCCGTCCACCTAACCTTCCTTACAAGCGCCATCAATCCACATCTGATAGTTTACCTTTTAATGTTCACTAAGGAATGATTATCGCGACCTTTGCAACTTGCTGTGCGTGTCGCTGTGTCGGCCCAGACAGGAGCTCCAGGGGTAAATGCTGTACGGGGATCGCTGGGCAGCGCGGACTTGGTGGGCCAAAAAGGCCTGTTTCCGCGTTGCATATATATGATATGATATGATATGATATGACCTTGCTGTCGGTTTGTTCACGTGTGAGTTGTGCTGGTGACACCTCCACATAAGTGCAGGTTTTCGTTGGTTGTCTTGCTTGCCGTGGTCCCTGTCCGAGGTAGCGAAGACTGAGTCGCCGGTTTTCGTCAGCTTGCCGTCGCCTACGTGGTAGGTTGTCTTACCTTGTCGCGGGCATTGTCGTGGACATCGTCGTACGGTTATTTTTTTTTGGCGATCTGCTAGGACTTTGACAGTCGCCAAAAAGATCGCCTAAGTGGGACAGGCCCTTAAAGTCACTCGGCAACAGGTGAGCCCACACACACCTTGAGCCTTATTGGATAAGGCGCAGCAATCCATCCAAGTACTTGACACGGGGAGAGGGAAAGTGCAGGCGCACAGCGGACTGGAGCGGTGACCACAGCGGACTGGAGCGGCGACCACAGCGGACGTTCACTGACGGAGACTCCTCCTGAACCGAAGTAGGTAAGGACCAGAATTGGAGCAGCAGCACTGGAAACTGTTCAAACACTCAGTGAGACAGGCAGCAGCCACGGAGAGAATCTGTCTCTCCAGAGATGCTGCCTGTCCCGCTGAGTTACTCCAGCTTTTTGTGTCTATATTCGGTTTAAACCAGCATCTGCAGTTCCTTCCACTGTTTGTCTGTCTCCCAGCAAAATCTGAGTTGAGTGTTTCAGCTCCAGGGTCCATTGGCTGCCTGGGCTGCTGAACGTTTCCAGCGTTTGATGTTATTTGTATTTCTCGTCTCCAGTGCACTTGGTTTTCATTAACGGGATGAATTGAACGTAGAGTTGGCAAAAATGCCAATCGTGTTAACTGGGTTTAATCGACCAGGGCAGCAGTTGTGTGTGCGTGTGTGTGTTTATGTGTATTTGTGTGTGTATGTATGTGTGTGTGTATGTATGCGTGTGTGTGTGTGTGTGTGTGTGTGTGTGTGTGTGTGTGTGTGTCTGGGGTCACCGGCAATGGACTGAATACAGCACGGGGGAGGGGGGGATACATTTTGGGCACGTTTCTAATCGCGATATTCCCGACTTTTTTCCACATAAACTGTGATGTTCGAGTTCAAATTAACCTGCAGCAGAGACAGCAAATGCTGTCCGGTAATTATTAGGATGGGTGTTTCCCAGAGACTGTTTACACAAGCAGGATTTGGGGAGGTAGAAATAAAGTACTGCAGATCAGGTTTAAACAAAAAATAGACACAAAATGATGGAGTTAACCGGCGGGTCAGGCAGCATCTGTGGTGAAAAAGAATGGGTGACGTTTCAGAAGTCAGGACCCTTCTTCAGACTGAAAGTAGGAGGTGGGTGGGAGGGGGGGGGGGGGGGGTGAAGAGTTGGAGGCGAGAAAAGACCAGGACATCAGGGCTGTAGGACAATAACTGCAGATGCTGGTGCAAATCGAAGGTATCACAAAATGCTGGAGGAACTCATCAGGTCAGGCAGCATCTAGGAGAGAGGGAATGGGTGACGTTTCGGGTCGAGACCCTTCATCAGTCTGAATAAAAGGGTCTCGACCCGAAACGTCACCCATCCCCTCTCTCCAAGATGCTGCCTCACCCGTTGAGTTACTCCAGCATTTTGTGATACCTTCGATTTGTACCAGCATCTGCAGTTATTTTCCCACCAGGACATCAGGACTGGTAACAAATGACGTCAGGCAGGGCAGTGCCCGTTGTGTGCGGGGAAAGGTGTGAACTGAAGGGAAACAATGTGGACTATGCAGCTGATTAAACAACCAGGGTGGAGGAAACATAGAAAATAAGTGCAGGAGTAGGCCATTCGGCCCTTCGAGCCTGCACAGCCATTCAATATGATCATGGCTGATCATCGGAAGTGGCGGCGCCTAACGGCTGCGGCTCGCTAGCAGTCTGTTCGTCTTTTTTCCTTTTTTTTGTTGTGTGTCGGTGTTGGGATGGTTTTTGTATTTTTTTGGTTGTGTATGTGTGGGCGGTGGTGGTGTGGGTGGTGGGTGGTGGGGGTGGGGGGTGGGGGAAACTTTTCTCTTCCTCACGGCGCGGGGTGCGGCTCGGCCGCGGGGTCTAACATCGCCCGGTTCTGCTCGGCTGCTGGACTTTACATCGCCCGGTGCGGCTTGGCCGCTGGACTTAACAGTGCCCGGTGCGGCTCGGCCGCGGGACTTTTCATCGCCCGGTGCGGCTTGGCCGCGGGACTTTACATCGCTGGTGCGGATCGGCCGCTGGACTTAACAGTGCCCGGTGCAGCTCGGCTGCGGGGCCTAACATCGCACGGTGCGGCTCGGCCGCGGGGCTTAACATCGCCCGGTGCGGCTCGGCCGCGGGACTTTACATCGCACGGTGTGGCTCGGCCGCGGGACTTAACATCGCCCGGTGTGGCTCGGCCGCGGGGCTTTACATCGCTGGTGCGGCTCGGCCGCGGGACTTTTCATCGCTGGTGCGGCTTGGCCGCGGGACTTAACATCGCCCGGTGCGGCTCGGCCACGGGACTTAGCTGCGCAAGGCTCGGTCGCGGGGCCTTCCATCGCCCGGCTCGGCCGCGAGACGTTTCATCGCCCGGTGCGACTCGGCCGTGGGGACTTCCATCCCCTTGCGGGGACTGTGCGGGTCGGTCGGGGACGAGCTGTCTGTCCGTGGGCGTGGGGAAGAGAGTGGAAGTTTTGTTGCCTCCATCAAAGTGAGGGGGTGTTTGGAGTTGCGGTTATGTGTCTTATGTTCATTTTTGTATGACTGCTATGTAGTTTCGTTCGGTACCTTGGTACCGAATGACAAATAAAGCTCTGTTACCCAGCTCAGTAACCTGTACCTGCCTTCTCTCCATACCCCCTGATCCCTTTAGCAAAAAGGGCCACATCTAACTCCCTCTTAAATATAGCCAATGAACTGGCCTCAACTACCTTCTGTGGCAGAGAATTCCACAGACTCACCACTCTCTGTGTGAAGAAATGTTTTCTCATCTCGGTCCTAAAAGACTTCCCCCTTATCCTTAAGCTGTGACCCTTGGTTCTGGACTCCCCCAACATCGGGAACAATCTACCCGCATCTAGCCTCTCCAACCCCTTAAGAATTTTATATGTTTCTATAAGATCCCCCCTCAGTCTTCTAAATTCCAGTGAGTACAAGCCCAGTCTATCCACTCTTTCCTCATATGAAAGTCCCGCCATCCCAGGGATCAATCTGGTGAACCTTCTCTGTACTCCCTCTAAGGCAAGAACATCTTTCCTCAGGTTAGGAGACCAAAACTGCACACAATACTCCAGGTGCGGTCTCACCAAGGCCCTGTACAACTGCAGCAGAACCTCCCTGCTCCTAATCTCAAATCCTCTTGCCATGAATGCCAACATACCATTCGCTTTCCTCACTGCCTGCTGCACCTGCATGCTTGCTTTCAATGACTGGTGCACCATGACACCCAGGTCACGTTGCATCTCCCCTTCTCCCAATCGGTCACCAATCAGGTAATACTCTGCTTTCCTGTTCTTGCCGCCAAAGTGGATAACCTCACATTTATCCACATTATATTGCATCTGCCATGCATTTGCCCACTCGCCTAATCTATCCAATTCACTCTGCAGCCTCCTAGCATCCTCCTCGCAGCTAACACTGCCACCCAGCTTTGTGTCATCCGCAAACTTAGAGATGTTGCATTCAATTCCCTCATCCAAATCATTAATATACACTGTAAATAAATGGGGTCCCAGCACTGAGCCTTGCGGTACCCCATTAGTCACTGCCTGCCATTCCGAAAAGGGCCCGTTTATTCCTACTCTTTGCTTCCTGTCCGCCAACCAATTTTCTATCCACCTCAATACTGAACCCTCAATACCGTGTGCTTTAAGTTTGTATACCAATCTCCCATGTGGGACCTTGTCGAAGGCCTTCTGAAAGTCCAGATATAACACATCGACTGGTTCGCCCTTATCCACTCTACTAGTTACATCCTCGAAAAATTCTATAAGATTCGTCAGACATGATTTGCCTTTGGTAAATCCATGCTGACTTTGTCCGATGATTTCACCACTTTCCAAATGTGATGCTATCACATCTTTAATAACTGACTCTAGCATTTTCCCCACTACCGATGTTAGGCTAACTGGTCTATAATTCCCCGTTTTCTCTCTCCCTCCCTTTTTAAAAAGTGGGATTACATTAGCTACCCTCCAGTCCTCAGGAACTACTCCAGAATCTAAAGAGTTTTGAAAAATTATCACTAATGCATCCACTATTTCTGAGGCAACTTCCTTAAGCACTCTGGGATGCATCCTATCTGGCCCTGGGGATTTATCTGCCTTTAATCCATTTAATTTACCTAACACCACTTCCCGACTAACCTGGATTTCCCTCAGTTCCTCCATCTCATTAGACCCCCGGTCCCCCGCTATTTCCGGCAGACGGTTTATGTCTTCTTTAGTGAAGACAGAACCAAAGTATTTGTTCAATTGGTCTGCCATCTCCTTGTTCCCTATGATCAATTAACCTGTTTCCGACTGCAAGGGACCTATATTTGTCTTAACTAATCTTTTTCTCTTGACATATCTATAAAAGCTTTTGCAGTTAGTTTTTATGTTCCTTGCCAGTTTTCCCTCATAATCTATTTTCCCTTTCCTAATTAAGCCCTTTGTCCTCCTCTGCTGGAGGGTGGGAGCAAAGGTGAGAGGAATGTTCATAGGTTAATTTTAAAGTCTAACTAGACCAAGGGGGCCCGTTGGGCCCATTCCTTGGAGGGGGGGGTGGAGGGAAGGGGAGAGAGTGTGAGTGGGTGAGCCCTGGACCCAAAGCCTCTCCTGTATTGGTGGGGCACCCTCAACCCCCTAACACAATCGCCCTCATCCCCCCCCCTTCCCCCCACCCCCCTCTCTCCTCCCCCCACACTCCTCCCCCACCCCTCCTCCCCCACCCCCACTCTCACTGTCCCCATTTCCCCCCCACCCCCACTCTTTCCTCTCCCACTCCCTCCCCCCACTGTCCCCTCTTCCCTACCCCCACTCTCCCCTGACCCCCACTGTCTCTCTTCCCCCCCACCCCCAGGAGGGAGGGAGCGGCGGGACTACTGGAGGCGGGTGGCGGCGGGTCTGGGGGAGTGGGGAGGGGAGAGAAATGAGGGGAGAGAGGAGAGAGAGGAGACAGAGAGGAGACAGAGAGGAGAAGCGAGGGGAGAGAGGAGACAGAGAGGAGAGAGAGAGCGGAGAGAAGCGAGGGGAGAGGGGAGAGAGGAGAGTAATGAGGGGAGAGAGAGAGAGAGGAGAGAGAGAGGAGAGAGAGAGGAGAGAGGAGTGAAGGGGGAGAGGGGAGCGACAGGGGAGAGCAGAGGGGTGAGAGAGAGGAGAGAGAGGAGAGGGGAGAGAAAAGCGAGGGGAGAGAGGAGGGGGGAGCCCCTGATTGCGGGCGGGCAGCTCCGTTAACAGCGTCCATCTAGTTTGTGCGAGTGAGGAGAGGCCGTGTGTGCCCTATGGTGACGTCTCCTGCGGTTGCGGGGGAAAGTGCCCGGGGATGGGGTGGGATGGGGTGGTTTGGGTAGGAAGGGACGAGTGGACCAGGGAGTTACGGAGGGAACGGCCTCTGCGGAACGCAGAAAGGGGAGGGGATGGGAAGATGTGGCCAGTAGTGGGGTCCCGTTGTATGTGACGGAAATGTTGGAGGATGATTTGTTGGATACACTGGCTGATGGGGAGAACGAGGGGGATTCTGTCCTTGTTACGAATGGGGGGAAGGGGAGCAAGAGCGGAACTGCGGGATGTAGAAGAGGCCCTAGTGAGAGCCTCATCTATAATGGAAGAGGGAAAGCCCTGTTTCCTGAAGAATGAGGACATCTCTGATGCCCCAGTGTGAAACGCCTGATCCCGGCATAGACGGAGGAATTGGGAGTAGGGGATAGACTTTTTGCAGGAGACAGGGTGGGAAGAAGTGTCGTCCAGATAGCTGTGCGGGTCAGTGGATTTGTAGTAGATGTCAGTCACCAGTCTGTCTGTGATGGAGATGGTGAGGTCCAGAAATGGGAGGGAGATGTCGGAGATAGTCCAAGTATATTTAAGAGCAGGATGGAAATTGGTGGTGAAATGTATGAAGTCAGTGAGTTCTGCATGGATGCAAGAGGTAGCACCAATGCAGTCGTCGATGTACCGGAGGTAGAGTTCGGGGATGTAGCCGGTGTACGTCTGGAACAGGGGTTGTTCAACGTTCACGACAAAGAGGCAGGCATAGATAGGGCCCATGCGAGTGCCCGACAAAGAGGCAGGCATAGCTGGGGCCCATAGCTACGCCTCTGGTTTGGAGGAAGGGGGGAGGAGTCAAAGGAGAATTCTAATTGGCTCATGTTGGAAAATGTGGCCAATGACATGAAAGTGTGTGTTTGTGAGTGTGTGTGAGAGAGGAAGTGGAAGCGAAAGAGAGAGAGATAGAGAGAGGGAGAGAGAGAGAGAGGGGGAGGGAGAGAGGGGGAGGGAGAGAGGGAGGGAGAGAGAGAGAGAGAGAGAGGGACTGAGCCGGGGGGGGGGGGGGGGGGGGAGGTGGAGAGAGGAGAGAGGGGCGAGCCACACAACTGTTTGTTCTGTTCGTCTCCGCCTCTTTCGCCTCCGACGGTTGCTTGCAAGAACGAGTGCAGGTAGGGACAAGCGGTTGAAGTACAAACTGAGGCGAGTTGTCAGCGCGATGGTGTGATGTTGAATGGAGTCACGCTGCAAGGCAGCAACGTTCCGCTCAGCGCTCCGTGTAATCTGTTGCAAAGCGACTGAATCCCATTAAAAATTGGGAAAACTGCGGCAACACTTGAGACTTCCATCTGTGTGAATCCCCCCCATCACCTATCCCCCCTCATCCCCCATTCCCCCCGCCCATCCCCCATTCCCCCCTCATCCCCCTCATTCCCGATCCCCAGCGGGGCGCTCTATTTCCGGCTTTGTCTGCGTTTGAAGTTTCGGGGAAATCGAAACTTACAACAGCAGCAAAACAGCCTTTGGGTTTTCTCGGAATGGGAGTGGTTTCAGAGAAGGGGCAATCAATACAGATAATTCGTTGCAAATAGATTGGGAAACATGATGGGGGAGCTACCGAGTGGCCGCTGGTGTTTGTTGCCACGTTAGCAGTCCGCCCGAATGTCCCGGGCACTAAACGAGAGAACGTGGCCGCTGTTGCCACAAGACTCCAGTACAGCTGGAGCTGCACAAACTCCAGCCCCGTGGCCTCCTGTGGGCGGCGAAGAGGCTGAGTGCATTGCCTGCCCCTCTCTGAGACTTGTCCACGGGCCTGGGACCTTCCCCCCCCCCGCGTGCAGAATATCCAACCTCTCTCGGTGCCACATGAGACTCATAGAAACAGAGAACAATAAGTACAGGAGTCGGCCGTTCGAGCCAACACCGCCATTCCATATAATCATGGCTGATCATCTAAAATCTGTACCCCGTTCCTGCTTTTTCCCCATATCCCTTGATTCCTTTAGCCTTAAGAGCTGAATCTAACGCTCTCTTGAAAACATCCAGTGGATTGGCCTCCACTGCCTTCTGAGGCAGAGAATTCCACAGATTCACAACTCTCTGGGTGAAAATGTTTTTCCTCATCTCAGTCCTAAATGGCCTCCCCTTATTCTTAAACTGTGACCCCCTGGTTCTGGACATTGTTTCGGTACCTGCTCATTTCGATTGATTTCTTTTAGTGGTAGCATTTGCAGGACAGAAATAGACCCTTCGGCCCAACTAGTCCCTGCCACATGTTGATGGTGGAGAATTTGCCACTGGTGATTAACATTGTTCTCTATCAGATGTAATAGCTGAGGCCATTCGGACCATCGTCTACTCCGCCATTCAATCATAGACAATAGACAATAGGTGCAGGAGTAGGCCATTCGGCCCTTTGAGCCAGCACCGCCATTCAATGTGATCATGGCTGATCATTCTCAATCAGTACCCCGTTCCTGCTTTCTCCCCATACCCCCTGACTCCGCTATCCTTAAGAGCTCTATCTAGCTCTCTCTTGAATGTATTCAGAGAATTGGCCTCCACTGCCCTCTGAGGCAGAGAATTCCACAATATATATATCATGGCTGATATATATATATCCCTCTTGACCCCATTCTCCTGTCTTCTCCCCATAACCCCTGTCACCCATAACATTGGAGAATCTATCTCTGCCTGAGAGAACTCCATTGACTTGGTCTCCACAGCTTTCTGTGGCAAAGAATTCCACAGATTCACTATCCTCTAACTAAAGAAATTCCTGCTCATCTCCTTCCTAAAGGAACGTCCTTTAGTTCTGAGACTCTCCCACTAACCATATAACCATATAACAACTACAGCACGGAAACAGGCCCGTTCGGCCCTACCAGTCCACGCCGACCATTCTCTCTGACCTAGTCTCATCTACCTGCACTCAGACCATAACCCTCTAATCCCCTCTTATCCATATACCTATCCAATTTACTCTTAAATAATAAAATCGAGCCTGCCTCCACCACTTCCACCGGAAGCCCATTCCATACAGCCACCACCCTCTGAGTAAAGAAGTTACCCCTCATGTTACCCCTAAACTTTTGTCCCTCAATTCTGAAGCTATGTCCCCTTGTTGGAATCTTCCCCACTCTCAAAGAGAAAAGCCTACCCACGTCACCTCTGTCCGTCCCTCTCAAAATTTTAAAAACCTCTATCAAGTCCCCCCTCAACCTTCTACGCTCCAAAGAATAAAGACCCAACCTGTTCAACCTCTCTCTGTAGCTTAAGTGCTGAAACCCAGGCAACATTCTAGTAAATCTCCTCTGTACCCTCTCCATTTTGTCGACATCCTTCCTATAATTTGGCGACCAGAACTGCACACCATACTCCAGATTCGGCCTCACCAATGCCCTGTACAATTTTAACATTACATCCCAACTTCTATACTCGATGCTCTGATTTATAAAGGCAAGCATACCAAATGCCTTCTTCACCACCCTATCCACATGAGATTCCACCTTCAGGGAACAATGCACAGTTATTCCCAGATCCCTCTGTTCCACTGCATTCCTCAATTCCCTACCATTTACCCTGTACGTCCTATTTTGATTTGTCCTACCAAAATGCAGCACCTCACACTTATCAGCATAAAATCCATCTGCCATCTTTCAGCCCACCCTTCCAAAAGGCCCAAGTCTCTCTGTAGACTTTGAAACTCTACTTCATTATTAACTACACCACCTATCTTAGTATCATCTGCATATTTACTAATCCAATTTGCCACACCATCATCCAGATCATTAATGTAAATGACAAACAACAGTGGACCCAACACAGATCCTTGGGGTACTCCACTAGACACTGGCCTCCAACCTGACATACAATTGTCAACCATTACCCTCTGGTGGAAACTGGTGGAAACACCCTCTCCACATCCACTCTACACAGGCTTTTCACTATTTGGTGAGTTTCAATGATGTCCCCGTCATCCTCCTAAACTCCAGCGTGTACATGCCCACTTTCAAGTAGATTGCATTAAACCCATCCCGATTAAGGGTGATATTCCCAATAGCCTCAGGGATTTCTGGTACAGAACAAACCATCACTTACTGTCTCACTACTTTCCTCTTGAAGGAGAAGACTCGCACATCCAAGGACGAAGAGGAGTTCTGATCCCCGACCTCACCTCAGCGCAGCGCGAGGATCACTGGATCATCACACAGGCCGGCACCGACGCACAGAGATCAGAAATGGGAGGAGGCAGCTCCAGGTAGGTCTGGACACGCCGCACCTTGTCACCCTATTTCCCTGTCACCCTGTCTCCCTGTCACCTTGTCACCCTATTTCCCTGTCACCCTGTCTCCATGTCACCTTGTCTCCCTGTCACCCTGTCACCCTGTCTCCATGTCACCTTGTCACCCTATTTCCCTGTCACCCTGTCTCCATGTCACCTTGTCTCCCTGTCACCCTGTCTCCCTGTCTCCATGTCACCTTGTCTCCCTGTTACCCTGTCTCCCTGTCTCCCTGTCACCTTGTCTCCCTGTCACCTTGTCTCCCTGTCACCTTGTCACCCTGTCACCCTGTCACCCTGTACTTTGTCACCCTGCGTCTCCTTGCCTCAGTACAACCTGCCAGCGCAGGGCATGGCCAGTGCTCAGATTGCCCATTGTTACAGGAGAGAGCTCGTTGATCGGCAACTGAAGTCCTTTCTCTTTGCATCTAATCTCTTTTCACGATGTAGACATTGGAGTCAAGACAACCAATTCATATCCCTTTTTAACTGCCCTGAGCAAGTTGCCCGGTCATACTTCCTCAATAGCTGAGTCCTTCCTTCAGAAGGAATAGTGATATCTTTCATAAGCAGCATGCTGTGCATGCTAATGGTGGCAGCATCCCTTTGCACTAAAATGCTTGTTGGTGAAGGGTTTGGGGTTTGGAGTTGTTCTCAGAGTAGCTCAGGTAAGTAGCAGCATGGCATCCTGTGCTTGGCACACAGTGAACCCATTGTGTGTTGGTATTGGAAGATGTGATAATTTTGAGTGTGGGACGGTGCACAGTGTTGTTTGAGCTGTGCTCATTGCAGGCAAGTGGGGAAGATGGATCTGTGGTTGCAGCTTTACCCAGAACATTCCTGACCCCAACCTTGAGGCTAGTGTAAAGACTTGCAGTGTCGTGATGTGGGCCAGTCAGTGCAGGATCAGGCCTTTCAGCCCACAATGTCTCTGCTGAACATAATGCCAAGGTAAACTAATTTCATCAGCCAACACATGATCTACATCCCTCCATTCCCTGCATACCCATGTGCCTCGCCAAAAGCCTCTGAGACGCCACTGCCATATCTGTTTACACCACCACCCTATGTGGTACGTTCCAGGCACCCATTACTCTCCAGTGTAAAAACTTGCCCTATAAATGTTCTTTACACTTTAGTCCTTTAACCTGAAAGCTATGCTAGATATTCTTTGACATTTCCTTCCTGGGGAAAAAGATTCTGTCCATCGGGTATCCCCCTCAACCTCTAGCATTCAGGAGAAAAAGATCCAAATTTGTCCAACCTATCCTTATAGCAAATACCTCTAATCCAGGCAGCATTCTGGTAAACGTTGTATGCACTTTCTCCAGGTCCATCGCATCCTTCCTCCAATGGTTGAGTGGAACTGCAGGCGCTACTGCAAATGACCATGTTCATGGTCTGACAGGAGCACAATTAGGCCATTTGGCCCATCAAGTCCACACCACCAGTCAATCATGGCTGATCTATCTCTCCCTCCTAACCCCATTCTCCAACCTTTTCCCCATAACACCTGACACTCTACCCAGGCCTTTCACTCAGTCTCAATGAGGCCCCACCTCATTCTTTTAAACTGCTGTGGTGGAGGCCTGGTGCTGTCAAATGCTCATCATGTGTTAACATACTCATTCCCGTAAACCTCCTCTGGATTCTCTCCCGAGCCAGCACATCCTTCCTCAGATAATGAGAGGATTTCAGTATAGGTGTAAAGAGGTTCATCTGAAGTTGTACAGGGCCTTGGTAAGACCACATCTGAAGCATTGTGTACAGTTTTGGTCTCCTAATTTGAGGAAGGACATCCTTGTAATTGAGGCAGTGCAGCGTAGGTTCACGAGATTGATCCCTGGGATGGTGGGACTGTCATATGAGGAAAGATTGAAAAGACTAGGCTTGTATTCACTGGAGTTTAGAAGGATGAGAGGGGATCTTATAGAGGCATATAAAATTATAAAATGAGTGGACAAGCTAGATGCAGGAAAAATGTTCCCAATGTTGGGCGAGTCCAGAACCAGGGGCCACAATCTTAAAATAAAGGGGAGGCCATTTAAAACTGAGGTGAGAAGGAACTTTTTCAGCCAGGGAGTTGTGAATTTGTGGAATTTGCTGCCACAGAGGGCAGTGGACACCAAATCACCGGATGCATTTAAGAGTTAGATAGAGCTCTGGGGGCTAGCGGAATCAAGGGTTATGGGTAGAAGTTGGGCACAGGTTACTGATTGTGGATGATCAGCTATGATCACAATGAATGGTGGTGCTGGCTGGTGGTGCTGGCTCAAAGGGCCGAATGGCCTCCTCCATGCACCTATTTTCTATGTTTCTATAAATAAACGGAGAATAAGAAATGATGGGTCCCTTAAATGTGTATATTTTAATGCTAGGAGCATTGTAAGAAAGGTGGATGAGCTTAGAGCCTGGATTGACATCTGGAAGTATGATGTTGTGGCGATCAGTGAAACATGGTTGCAGGAGGGTTGCGATTGGCAATTAAATATTCCAGGATTTCATTGTTTCAGATGTGATAGAATCGGAGGGGCAAGAGGTGGGGGTGTTGCATTGCTTGTCAGGGAAGATATCACAGCAGTGCTTTGGCAGGACAGACTAGAAGGCTCGATTAAGGAGGCTGTTTGGGTGGAACTCAGAAATGAGAAAGGTTTAGCAACACTTATAGGGGTGTATTATAGACCGCCAAATAGGGAACGAGAATTGGAAGAGCAAATATGTAAGGAGATAGCAGATATTAGTAGTAAGCACAGAGTGGTGATTGTGGGTGATTTCAATTTTCCGTATATAGACTGGGAATCACATTCTGTTAAAGGGCTGGATGGTTTGGAGTTTGTAAAATGTGTGCAGGATAGTTTTTTGCAGCAATACGTAGAGGTGCCTACCAGAGAAGGGGCAGTGTTGGACCTCCTGTTAGGAAATGAGATGGGTCAGGTGACGGAGGTATGTGTTGAGGAGCACTTTGGGTCTAGTGATCATAATGCCATTAGTTTCAATATCATTATGGAGAAGGTCAAATCTGGACCAAGGGTTGAGATTTTGGATTGGAGAAAGGCTAATTTTGAGGAGATGAGAAAGGATTTAAAAGGAGTGAAATGGAAATTGTTGTTTTATGAAAAGGATATAATAGAGAAATGGAGGATATTTAAAGGTGAAATTTTGAGAGTACAGAGTCTTTATGTCCCTGTTCGGTGGAAAGGAAAGAATAATAATTTGAAAGAGCCATGGTTTTCCAGGGAAATTGGACACGGTTCGGAAAAAGAGGGAGATATACAATAAATATAAGCGGCAGGGAGTAAATGAGGTTCTTGAGGAATATAAAGAATGTAAAAGGAATCTTAAAAAGGAAATTAGAAAAGCGAAAAAAAGATATGAGGCTGCTTTGGCAAGTAATGTAAAAGTAAACCCCAAGGGGTTCTACAGATATGTCAATAGCAAAAGGATAGTGAGGGATAAAATTGGTCCATTAGAGAGTCAGAGTGGACAGCTATGTGCTGAGCCGGAAGAAATGGGGGAGATATTAAACAATTTATTTTCTTCGGTATTTACCGAGGAGAAGGATATTGAATTATGTGAGGTAAGCGAAACAAGTGGAGTAGTGATGGAAATTAGGAGGATTAAAGAAGAGGAGGTACGGACACTTTTGAAGAATATAAAAGTGGATAAGTCTCCAGGTCCTGATAGGATATTCCCTAGGACATTGAGGGAAGTTAGTGCAGAAATAGCAGGGGCTATGACGGAAATATTTCAAACGTCATTGGAAACAGGGATGGTGCCGGAAGATTGGCGCATTGCGCATGTTGTGCCTTTGTTTAAAAAAGGTTCTAAAAGTAAACCTAGCAATTATAGACCTATTAGTTTGACGTCTGTGGTGGGAAAATTAATGGAAAAGATACTTAGGGACAATATATATAATTATTTGGATAATCAAGGCCTGATTAGAAACAGTCAACATGGATTTGTGCCTGGAAGGTCATGTTTGACTAATCTTCTTGAATTTTTTGAAGAGGTTACCAGGGAAATTGATAAGGGCAAGGCTGTGGATGTTGTCTATATGGACTTCAGTAAGGCATTTGACAAGGTTGATTAAGAAGGTTAAATCGTTGGGTATTAATAGTGAGGTTGCAAGATGGATTCAACAATGGCTGAATGGGAGATACCAGAGGGTAACGGTTGACAATTGTATGTCAGGTTGGAGGCCAGTGTCTAGTGGAGTGCCCCAAGGATCTGTGTTGGGTCCACTGTTGTTTGTCATTTACATTAATGATCTGGATGATGGTGTGGCAAATTGGATTAGTAAATATGCAGATGATACTAAGATAGGTGGAGTAGTTGATAGTGAGGTAGATTTTCAAAGTCTACAGAGAGACTTGGGCCTTTTGGAAGGGTGGGCTGAAAGATGGCAGATGGAGTTTAATGCTGCTAAGTGTGAGGTGCTGCATTTTGGTAGGACAAATCAAAATAGGACGTACAGGGTAAATGGTAGGGAATTGAGGAATGCAGTGGAACAGAGGGATCTGGGAATAACTGTGCATTGTTCCCTGAAGGTGGAATCTCATGTGGATAGGGTGGTGAAGAAGGCGTTTGGTATGCTTGCCTTTATAAATCAGAGCATCGAGTATAGAAGTTGGGATGTAATGTTGAAATTGTACAGGGCATTGGTGAGGCCAAATCTGGAGTATGGTGTGCAGTTCTGGTCGCCAAATTATAGGAAGGATGTCGACAAAATGGAGAGGGTACAGAGGAGATTTACTAGAATGTTGCCTGGGTTTCAGCACTTAGGCTACAGAGAGAGGTTGAACAGGTTGGGTCTTTATTCTTTGGAGTGTAGAAGGTTGAGGGGGGACTTGATAGAGGTTTTTAAAATTTTGAGAGGGACGGACAGAGTTGACGTGGGTAGGCTTTTCCCCTTGAGAGTGGGGAAGATTCCAACAAGGGGACATAGCTTCAGAATTGAGGGACAAAGGTTTAGGGGTAACATGAGGGGGAACTTCTTTACTCAGAGGGTTGTGGCTGTATGGAATGGGCTTCCGGTGGAAGTGGTGGAGGCTGGCTCGATTTTATTATTTAAGAGTAAATTGGATAGGTATATGGATAGGAGGGGATTGGAGGGTTATGGTCTGAGTGCAGGTAGATGAGACTAGGTCAGGGAGAATGGTCGGCGTGGACTGGTAGGGCTGGACAGGCCTGTTTCCATGCTGTAGTTGTTATATGTTATAGGGCCAAAATTTGCTCACAATACTCCAATTGCAGCTTGACCAGCGTCTTACAGAGCCTCAACATTAAATCCCTGTTTGTGTATGTTGGTCCTCTTGAAATAAATGCTGCCATTGTGTTTGCCTCCCTTACTACCGAATCAACTTGCAAATTAACTTTTTGGGAATCCTGCACCAGGACTCCCAAGTCCCTTTCCACCTCCGATTTGTGTATTCTCTCGCTATTTAGAAAATAGTCTACGCCTTTATTCCTATTATTAAAATGAATGAGTCCATAGTTTGCTGCACTGTATTCCATCTGCCACTTCTTTGCCCACTCTCCCAACCTGTCCAAGTCCTTCTGTAGTGTCCTGGCTTTCTCTACACTACCTGCCCCTCCACCTATTTTCGTATCATCTGCAAACTTGGCCACAAAGCCTTCAATCCCCTCATCCAAATATTAATAGCCCCAGCACTGACCCGTGTGGAACTCCACTGGTCACTGGCAGCCAACCAGAAAAAGCCCCCTTTATTGCCACTCTTTGCCTTGTGCTTTTTTGGTATGACTGTAAGGCATTATGATTATTATCATTGTACCTGTCTCCACCACTTTTCTGACAGCTAGTTTTGAAACATATAAGATTATTAAGTGATTGGACATGCTAGATGCAGGAAACATGTTCTCAATGTTGGGGGAGTCCAGAACCAGGGGCCACAGTTTAAGGGGTAGGCCATTTAGAACGGAGATGAGGTAAAACTTTTTCAGTCAGAGAGCAGTAAATCTGTGGAATTCTCGGCCTCAGAAGGCAGTGGAGGCCAATTCTCTGAATGCTTTCAAGAGAGAGCTACATAGAGCTCTTAAGGATAGCGGAGTCAGGGGGTATGGGGAGCAGGCAGGAACGGGGCACTGATTGAGAATGATCAGCCATGATCACATTGAATGGTGGTGCTGTCTTGAAGGGCCGAATGGCCTACTCCTGCACCTATTGTTTATTGTCAAACCAAATTCCTCGTATGTTGCAAAACCTGCTTGGTTAATAAATTACGATTCTGATTATTATCATTGTACCTGTCTCCACCACTTTTCTGACAGCTCATTCCAAATAGCCACCAGTAATCTTTCTCCCTCAACTGGAAACCCTCCTGATTTTAGTTACCTACCCTGAGAAAAAGACAAGCGATTAATCACCATACAGATGTTCCTCATAATTTTATATATCTCCTTATAATCCCACTGCACAGATTATCTCTTCACTTTGCTCTGTAACAGGAAAAGCATTTCAACCATAACTATGTTTATCCTTATTGTTGTGCATGTGTACTGAAGTACAGTGAAAAGCTTTGTTTAGCCTGCTGTACAATCAATAGGTCAGATTGACACGAGGATATCTGGTCATGATGCAATGTGCAATGTATTTGGATGCTGTTTCAACTGGAAACTGTCATGGTTTTCTTTCAGTCATGTTTCCTTTCAGTCATGTTCCAACACATGTTTCCTTTCAGTCATGTTCCAACACATGTTTCCTTTCAGTCATGTTCCATCACATGTTTCCTTTCAGTCAACAGGCGGCTCAGTCTGAGACCCCCACATTCTTCACGCAGGATGAGCTCAGCAAACTCAAGTCCGACTTCCAAACGGGTGGTGTGGAAAAGATTAAACCCTTGATACAGAATAAGATGAAAGAGCTGGACAAGACCGAGCTGAACATCGCCGTGACGGGAGAGACAGGTACTGGAAAATCCACCTTCATCAACACCATGAGAGGGCTTCGTAGCACAGATGAGGGAGCGGCTGAGGTTGGGCTCACAGAAACTACAATGGAGCCAACCGGATACTCACATCCCAATCTGCCAAATGTCCGCTACTGGGACCTGCCGGGGATCGGATCTACACGATTCACAGCGAGTTCCTATCTGAAGGAAATGCAATTTAAAAAATACGATTTCTTCATCATAGTGGCAGCTAGTCGATTCAAAGAGAATGATGCAAAACTTGCCAATGAGATTAAGCGGCTGGGGAAGAGGTTCTATTTTGTTCGCTCTAAGATTGATGTTGACCTTTATGCAATGCAGAGGGAACGGAAGGAATTTGATGAAGAAGAAGAATTAGAAAAGATCCGAAGTGACTGCCTCCATAGGTTGGGGAAGGTCGGGATCCCTGATCCCAGGGTGTTCCTGATATCCAGTTTTGAAGAGGATAAGTATGATTTTGTTCAGTTGAATGAAGCACTGGAAGGTGATTTACCAAATATAAAGAAAAGGATCTTTGTCCTGGCACTTCCCAACCTCAGCGTGGAGATTGTTCAGAAGAAAAATGAGTTGCTGAAGAAGGAAATCTGGGCATTGGCGATCCTCTCGGGAGCATTCGGAGCCATCCCTGTCCCTGGAGTCTCTCTCGCGTGTGACATTGGCATACTGATTGGAGCAATCATCCATTTCAGGAGTTGCCTGGGTCTTAATAACTCTTCCCTTCAGCGACTGGCCAACAGAACAGGTAAATCCATGGATGAGCTGAAATCAGCAGCAAAAACACCCCTGCTGGGAGAAATAACTCCAGATATAATTACGAGGATAGGTTGGGGAGCTGCTGTTGTTGCGGTTTCAGCCATGGAATTAGCTCTAGACTTCATCCCAGTCATCGGCTCCATTTTTGGAGCAGGTTCATCGTTTCTCATGACCTTCAAGATCCTGAGAGGTGCGCTGAAGGAACTGACGGAGAGTGCGGAGAGGGTGGTGAGGGTAGCATTTGACATTAGAACATAGAAGAGTACAGCACAGGAATGGGCCCTTCAGCCCACAGTGTTTGTGTCAAACATTATGCCAAGTTCAACTGATCTCATTAGCCCGTACATGATCCTGGCTGATTGTCCACAATCAGTAACCCATGCCTGCCTTCTCCCCATACCCCTTGATTCCGCTAGCCCCAAGAGCTCTATCTAACTTTCTTTTCAATTCATCCAATGAATTGGCCTTCACTGCCTTCTGTGGCAGAGAATTCCACAAATTCACAACTCTCAGGGTGAAACAGTTTTTCTCATCTCAGTGTTAAATGGCCTCCCCTTTATTCTTAGACTGTGGCCCCTGGTTCTGGGCTCCCCCAACATCAGGAACATTTTACCTGCATTTAACCTGTCCAATCCTTTAAGAATTTTATATGTTTCTCTAAGATCTGCTCTCACCCTTCTAAATTCCAGTGAATACAAGCCCAGTCAACCCATTCTTTCATCATATGTCAGTCCCGCCATCCTGGGAATTAACCTGCTGAACCTACGCTGCACTCCCTCAAGAGCAATAATGTCCTTCCTCAAATAGGAGACCAAAATTGCACACAATACTCCAGGTGCGGTCTCACCAGGGCCCTGAACAACTGCAGTAGGACCTTCTTACTCCTTATCGCAAATCCTCACGTGATGAAGGCCATCATGCCATTAGTTTTCATCTGTAATCAATAGACTGAAGAAGTCAAATGCCAAATCTTGCTGGATAAATAGAAGAGGGATAGTATATTTATGATGACCAAGAACCACCAGTGAGATGGACAGGTTTTACTTCCACAAATTCAGAAGCTCTGTAACAATCAAGGTGAAATGTTATTAAGTATGGGCCTATAGAAGGCACAGTTTGGTGAACTTTCAGTTTGGAGATACAGCATGGAAACAGGTCCATCAGCCCACCAATTCCACACCGACCATTGATCGCCCTTTCACACTATGTCCACTTTACCCCACTCTCTCATCCACTCACTCCACACTAGAGGCAATTTTACAGAGGTCAATTAACCTATAATCCTACATGTCTTTGGGATGTGGGTGGAAACCTGAGCACCCCAGTGGAAACTCACATGGTCACATGGAAACCATGCAAACTTCACACAGGTTGTACCCGCGGTAGGGATCAAACCCGGATCTCTGGTACTGAGGCAGCAGACCTACCCGTTGCACCATTGCCAGGTACCAATCAACAGCACCTTACAGTATGCAGCCAATTTGACAGGCATCAAAATGAAGCTGAAACGCTGGGGATATTTAGCAAAAAATAGGTGTAGTAAAGCACACAAATTATTGGAAAAATGCAAATCCATCATCCCTACAAACCTCTGAGGTTTATAGTTGGGTCAGATTTTCACCGCTAGGCTCTTGCCTCATTGACCTGTGAATTTTCACCAGTCGGATGTGTGAATGAATTGTACTTCAGGAATTTAGCCCCAGTGGCTTTTGGCAAGGTCCTGTGTACGGAGGGCAGTCCGTGTTGAAGTTCCCTTGCATCACAATGATGAAGAAGCCCCAATCACAGAATTTACTAAAAAAATTGTGGATGATCAGCCATGATCACAATGAATGGTAGTGCTGGCTCGAAGGGCCAAATGGACTCCTCCTGCACCTATTTTCTATGTTTCTAATCCAAATATGATGCACATCCCACACGCAAGAAGCTGTCATGGTTTTTTAAAACCTTGAATGCCATTGCGAATAATTGAAGAACTATTAAAATGGCAAAATAATTCTTGCTTGTTCTCCCTTTAGAGCTTTATATTAACACGTGGAGATGGGGGTAGAATGAATAATTATACAGATAATAATTATGCAACACAACTAAACAATCTTTCGACATTTTTATTAGCACAGGTAAAAACCATGAATTTATAAGACAAAAATCAATAGATAAAATGACAAAATATTATGATCTCTTGAAAGGAATTATATTGGGTAAAAATAATGCATAGCTTAAAATCTGGATTGTAAATGCTCATTTAACTCATGTTGAACGGGAAAGATAGATCAACCGTGATTGAAAGGTGGAATAGACTTGATGGGCCGAATGGCCTAATTCTGCTCCTAGAACTTATGATCTGTATTAATTTTCAGCGCAATGTATGTTCACGATCTAAATTATTGAAACGCACTCTGTGATTAACATACAATATTCTGAATATTTCTCTCATAAATACATACCTGTGCCTTGCGATTGTACAAGATAAAACTTTAATAGAAATGGAAATATTGTGGTCTGATGTTTTTCTAACGTTTGGTTGCACAGCGCAATGTATCTCGAGAAACACCAAGAGAGTTGTGTGTCCTGCGGAAATGCATTGCACCTTTCCGCAGGTTGCTAAGGTCCTCCATAGAGTACAAGATTCCATGCAACTCATGCACATAGTATTTACAAACATTAATCAATGGGCAGCACCTCATTCCACAGACTGTACAAGTCAAAGTCATCTGCTATATTGAGGATGCAATCCAGGGTATTGTGTCGCATGTGGTAATCATATAATATAACATAACATAACATACATAACAACACTTTATTGTCACTCGGCACAACACCGAGCGAAATTTCAGCAGTCACACAAAATACAGCAAAAAAGAAAAGAACACAGGACACCCGACCCCAACACAAACATCCATCACAGTGACTTCAAACACCCCCTCACTGTGATGGAGGCAACAAAACTTCCCCTCTCTTCCCCCCGCACCCACGGACAGGCAGCTCGACCCCTACCGAGGCAAACGACACGCACAGCCCCCGCAAGGGGATGGAAGGCCCCGCGGCCGAGCCGCCCTGGGCACCGAAACGTCCCGCGGCCGCACCGGGCGATGTTAAGTCCAGCGGCCGAGCCACACCGGGCACTGAAACGTCCCGCGGCCACACCGGGCACTGAACGTCCCGCGGCCGAGCCACACCGGGCACTGAAACGTCCCGCGGCCACACCGGGCACTGAAACGTCCCGCTGCCACACCGGGCACTGAAACGTCCCGCGGCCCCACCGGGCACTGAACGTCCCGCGGCCGAGCCACACCGGGCACTGAAACGTCCCGCGGCCGAGCCACACCGGGCACTGAAACGTCCCGCGGCCACACCGGGCACTGAAACGTCCCGCGGCCGAGCCACACCGGGCACTGAACGTCCCGCAGCCGAGCCACACCGGGCACTGAAACGTCCCGCGGCCGAGCCACACCGGGCACTGAAACGTCCCGCTGCCACACCGGGCACTGAAACGTCCCGCGGCCGAGCCACACCGGGCACTGAAACGTCCCGCGGCCGAGCCACACCGGGCACTGAAACGTCCCGCGGCCACACCGGGCGATGTTAAGTCCAGCGGCCGAGCCGCACCGGGCACTGAACGTCCCGCAGCTGAGCCACACCGGGCACTGAAACGTCCCGCGGCCGAGCCACACCTGCGATGTTAAGGCCCGCAGCCGAGCCGCGCCCCGGGGAAGAGACCCAATAAAAGAAAGGTTTCCCCCCGCCCCCCCCCACACCCCCCACCCCCCACCACACATACACAGCCAAAAACAGAAACAAAAACCGTCCCAACACCGACATAAACAAAAAAAAGAAAAAAAGACAACAGACTGCCAGAGAGCCGCAGCCGTTAGGCGCAGCCAACTCCTTTGGTTCGTCATAAAGACTTTACAGATATGGGGGACTTAAAGAAATGATATCAGGCATAATTTATTCAGACTGCAGACTGTTTTAAATATTCCACTGAGCAAATTGGTTCCCTTAAATAATGATATAACAGATCATTTAAGAGTTGTGTTAAATTTAGTTTGGGTAAAGGACTAATCTAGTAGAGGTGTATAATGGTCTGATAGAGATGTATAAAATCATGAGTGGAATAGATCAGTTAGATGCACAGAATCTTTTGCCCAGAGTATGGGAATTAAGAACCGGAGCTCGTAGGTTTAAGGTGAAGGGGGGAAAGATTTTATAGGGATCTGAAGGGTGACTTTTTCACACAAAGTGTGGTGGGTGGATGGAACAAGCAGCCGGAGGAGGCAGGTACTATAGCAATGTTTAAGAAACATTTGGACAGGTACATGGATAGGACAGGTTAGGATGGATATGGGTCAAACACAGGCAAGAGGGTCTAGTGTAGATGGGACATGTTGGTCAGTTTGAAGGAAAATAATTTCACTGTGTTAATAATTAACAGATGTGACAATAAAAAGCACAATTGAGTATTTTGTGGGCAAGTTGGGCAGAATGACCTATTTCCACATTGTGTGACTGATTAAATTATGTGATCAGGAATAATACGAAGAAATTTGCAAAATTCATATAGGGGCTGGTGTTGAGAAACACTTCTGACAGCGCTGTTGCAATGCAATGCGTCCCTCCAGTAATACAGACTTAATACATTCAGCAACTAACAGACATGATGGATGCAGAACCGGCATCACACCTGCATGTAAATGTGCCATGGTGTGCAATAGACAATTAAGTACTGACAAAGAAGTTCGATAGAAAATGCTGGAGAAACACAGCGGGACGGGCAGCATCTCTGGAGATGGGTGACGTTTCGGGTCGAGGCCCTTCATCAGACTGAGAGTCAGGGAGCGGGAAACTTTAAAAAGGTTAGTAGGGGAATGGGAGAGAAGAAATGAAGTGTTTAACAACCGGGAGATTGCCACAGCGCAGGTTCAACCAAACCGGACAGATCATGGGTGAGGGGGCAGACGAAGCAGTCCCTGGTCCTCCATGTTGGGGGTTGGGCGTGGGGTTAACTACCCCACCCCCTGGAAAAAAAGTATGGGTTACAGAAACTTTGACGAATGAAAACCAAATGACACACTTGGTTGAAGAAGGTTCCACAGCAACAGGGAACATGACACTTTCAAGCCAAACCCGCAAGGGCGCTGGGAAGCTGACACACCTTCTGACGCTGAAGAAATCTATCCTTGTGGGGACATGGAGCTTCCGAACCATGTTCCAGGCTGGCAAGGCTGCCAATGTTGCCAAAATAAAAATTAGTGCGCTCAACTGGGGAGATCTCGCAAGAACCGCCAACAACCGAGTGAGGTGGAGGACATTTGTCAATGGCCTACGCTCCCGAGAGGAGCAAATGTCTTAGACAATAGACAATAGATAATAGGTGCAGCAGTAGGCCATTCAGCCCTTCGAGCCAGCACCGCCATTCAATGCGATCATGGCTGATCACTCTCAATCAGTACCCCGTTCCTGCCTTCTCCCCATACCCCCTCACTCCGCTATCCTTAAGACCTCTATCCAGCTCTCTCTTGAAAGCATCCAACGAATTGGCCTCCACTGCCTTCTGAGGCAGAGAATTCCACACCTTCACCACTCTCTGACTGAAAAAGTTCTTCCTCATCTCCGTTCTAAATGGCCTACCCCTTATTCTTAAACTGTGGCCCCTTGTTCTGGTCTCCCCCAACATTGGGAACATGTTTCCTGCCTCTAATGTGTCCAATCCCCTAATTATCTTATATGTTTCAATAAGATCCCCCCTCATCCTTCTAAATTCCAGTGTATACAAGCCTAATTGCTCCAGCCTTTCAACATACGACAGTCCCGCCATTCCGGGAATCAACCTAGTGAACCTACGCTGCACGCCCTCAATAGCAAGAATATCCTTAAGATGAACAAGTAGAAGATTGCCACGGCCCAAGCAGACTGAGCACATTTACAGAGTGTGTAAAGGATTCTAAAATCATCTAAATTCAGAGTAGGAGCCGGGAACACATATCTGCTGCTTGCCCTGTGCTGTTGTTTTAAAACAGTTAGCTGCTGTTCTGATAGTAACATCAAATCCCAAAATTATTTCCCAAAATCGTGGCTTTAGGTCTGTCTACATTTTGTTTAATGGGCACCCCTGCATTTTAAATCAGTGACCCCTAGTTCCAGTTTCTCCCACAATGGAATCATTATCTGCACATTCATCTGGTCAAGATCTTTCTGAGTATATTCTCTAAAAATAAATTCCACTTTCTTATATTTGTGCTGCAGCGGATTAAATGTTCGGCTGTTCAACCTTTCACAGATTAATCTAGGCAAACAGCACGGAAATAGACCCTTCCGACCAAGATGACCCAACTACACTAGTCAACCTGCCCGCGTTTGGCCCATATCCCTCTCAACCTTTCCTATCCATGTACCTGTCCAAATATATTTTAAATGCTGTCATGATACTTGGCTCAACTACCTCCTCTGGCAGCTCGTTCCAGATACCTACCCCCCTTTCTGTTTATTTGCTTAAAAGGCAACCTGTCCTTCCCAATATTACCTTAGCACATGTTCTCCAAGCTCCTTCCAACTAGAGCTGCATCTAGCTCAGACCAGAACGTAACTGAATCAGAAAGTCCCTTTGTGGGCAAATGCCACAGAACCAAGCAGCATTAAAGTAGTCACCCATCGGCATTAGAGCGTACCAGCTTCCGAACAATGTGCCGACCGTCACCAAACATAAATGAGTAAAAAGAATAAGGTGCAACAAGAAATTATCTTTCTTGTCAATTCATTCATTAATGTTCGGAGAACTGTATGTCAGTGGAAAAATTACTGCCCGAAATAAAAACACTCAAGACGAGAAATCCCTGAGATTGGGGATGTGTTGGATAGGAACACTTACTGCGAAGTACTTCCAACAATTCATTTCTTTCACCTGAATAATAGTCTCACACAAACCTCCCAACCCTTCCGAATTTGGCGGGAAGTTTCCGCTTTCTTATTTCATTTCCTCCATTCCAATTTCGCCGCACATTTTTCGCAAAAACCATGCCCCACCGCTGTACACGCCCCGCCGCTGGCCCGGCCTCTGTACTCGCCCCACCGCTGGCCCGGTCTCGCCGTTGTACTCGCCCCACCGCTGGCCCGGTCTCGCCGTTGTACTCGCCTCGCCGCTGTACTCGCTTCACCTCGCCGGGATCAATCCAGCGCTCCCGGCGCCGCAAGGAGGCGGTACCACCAGTTCAAGCCACAGAGGCAAACCAAACCACAACCTTGCACATCCCTGCAACGCGGGAGGAAACGCCAGATAGCACCCGAGGTTAGGATCAAACCAAGCCGCCAACAAATATGGACCACACAATAAACCACCCTTATAGCGGACAATCTTTAATAACGGACACCATCGCTCCCGTGTTTTCTGTTATGGCGATGATTTCCTGTATGTCAAACATAATTAAAAATACGTATAAAGGGAATCTATTAGAACCGCGAAAACCCGTTAAAGTGGTTTAGAGATGCCAGGTTTTAATGTCGTTATATTGGTATTAATGGTGCCTCTACTGAGATACAGCGAAAAGCATTCATTGCATGCTATCCAAACAGATCAGATAATGCTCTAATAAATACCCATGTTAAACGTAAGTACAATAGGTAGAGCAAAGGGGAAGGTACAGAGTGCAGAATACTGTCTCAGCTTTGTAGCACACAATTCCATTGGCAAATTTCAATATCAGCAATGGGGTAGACAATCAGACAGTACCCCAGCAAATGCGAGGACTGTTCAGAAGCTTGATAACTGAGGGCAAGACGCTGTTCCTGAGTCTAGTGGTGCACGCCTTCAAGCTTCTGTACTTTCTGCCAGACGGGAGCGGGGAGAAGAAGGAATACCTGAGGTGAGACAACTTTGATGATGTCGGCTACTTTTTGGAGGCAGCACAAAGTGCGAATGGAGTCAGTGGTGGGGAGTGCGGTCGGTGTGATGGATTGGGTTACATCTACAAACTCTGCAATTTCTTGCTGTCTTGGGCAGATTTGTTCCCAAACTCAAGCTGTGAATCATGTGGCTTTAAAAATGGTTCATCTGTAGAATTTGTACTTGTCATTTGAGACAATAGACAATAGGTGCAGGAGTAGGCCATTCGGCCCTTCGAGCCAGCACCGCCATTCAATGTGATCATGGCTGATCATTCTCAATCAGTACCCCGTTCCTGCTTTCTCCCCATACCCCCTGACTCCGCCATCCTTAAGAGCTCTATCTAGCTCTCTCTTGAATGTATTCAGAGAATTGGCCTCCACTGCCCTCTGAGGCAGAGAATTCCACAGATTCACAACTCTGACTGAAAACGTTTTTCCTCATCTCAGTTCTAAATGGCCTACCAGTTATTCTTAAATTGTGGGGCCTTGTTCTGGACTCCCCCAACATTGGAAACATGTTTCCTGCCTCTAACGTGTCCAACCCCTTAATAATCTTATACGTTTCGATAAGATCCCCTCTCATCCTTCTAAATTCCAGTGTGTACAAGCCTAGTCGCTCCAATCTTTCAACATATGACAATCCCACCATTCCGGGAATTAACCTAGTAAACCTACGCTGCACGCTCTCAATAGCAAGAATATCCTTCCTCTTGGTCTTGCACATACACCTCATCATATTACAAAAAGTATTAATCATAATTTTAAATTCATATAAAGAGAATCTATTGGAATGAACTACGGAACCTGTTGAAACCCATTAGCGAGGCTCGGTTTTGATTTAGCTATATTTTTATTAATGGCGTGTATACTGAGATACAGCGAAAAGCTTTCATTGCATGCGATTCAATCAGGTCAGATAATGCTCTAAATTAATACAACCTTGTCAAACGCAAATGCAATAGGCAGATCAAAGGAGGAAGTTTCGGAGTGCAGTACGCAGTTATCAGCATTGCAGCCCACTATTCCCTGAACTAAGTCCAATGTCCACAATCATAATCATGATCATAACCGTTATTTATTAACCAAGTATGTTTTGTAACGTACGAGGAATTTGGTTTGCCGTACAGTCATAACAAAAAAGCAACAAGATAGGCAACGACATAAAAGTTGACATAAACATCCAGCACAGCGGCTCCTCCACATTCCCCACTGTGATGCGAGGTCATAAAGTCTTGTCTTCTTCTCTACTGCGGTCGTGGGAGTCGAACTATCCGCAGCCAGCGATCGAGCTCCCACATCGGGGCGATCGAAACTCCTGCGGCCTGGAGTACCCGAAATCGGTCGCTAACCAGGGACCGCGAGCTTCACGATGTTAACGTCCACAGCTCCAACAGGTTGGAGCCCAAAAGGCCGGCCTCTGGCAAAGGGATCGCCCGCTGCAAGATGTTAAAGTCCGCAGGCTCCATGGATTTGGAGGTCTAGAAGTCCCAAACAAAAAGGCCGCCAACTCCACGATGTTAGGGCGCAGTGAGGACCGAGATACGACACGGAAAAGTCGCATCTCAATCGAGGAAATAGATAAGAAAAAGTTTCCCTCCCCCCACCCCCCCTCCCCCTTCCCCCCACCCCCACCCCCACCCCCCCCCCCCCCCCACCCCCATCTCCCCCTCCCCCCCACTCCCACTCCCGCACATAATAGAAAACTAAAGATAAACTAAAACATACATTTTACAAGAAACTAAAATACAGAGAATGAAAAGGACAAAGACAGACCGTTGGCGAGGCGGCCATCGTGCGGCGCCCCCTGGTGGCATCGCGTAGAGATGAATCGGAGAGTACCCTAGCTTATGGGAGGGCCGATCTGAATCCCGATTACAGAAGGTAGTCGCTATTCCTGAGTCTGGTGTTTCATGCTTTCAAGAAGGAATACCTGGGGTGATACAAAACTTTGATGATGTTGGTTGCTATTCGCAGGCACTGTGTAGGGAGTGTGGTCTGTTTGATGGATTGGCTACAACTACAAGATGGCAATTTCTTGCCGTCTTGGGCAGAGCTGGTCCATGACAGATCCTTGGTAACATTAACACAAAGGAAATTGAAGCTCTCAACCATTTGCAGTCTTGGAGTCTTAATCTTAAATCCAGATATTTCTGGTGAACCAAGAGATGGTTTAAATCGCTCAAGTGTGTTGCACTTTGGGAAGCAGAACGCCAGGAGAATGTACCCAATTAATTAAAAGAACCTTGACAGCATTATGTACAGATGAATCTTGGGATCCAAGTACATAGCTCCCTGGCAGTGGTAACACTAGTAGATAAAGTGGGAAATAAGGCATGTCGTATTCTTGCCTTCATTGTTCAGGGCGTTGAATGTAAGAGTCGGGCAGTCATGTTACAACTTCATACAAGGTGCATTTGTTGTGTTCTATTGAGATCTGGTCACCTCATTTCAGTAAGAATGTACAGGCTTTGGAAAGGAAGAAAAGGATTTCCAGAATGTAGCATAGATTAGGGGTTAATTGCTGTGAGGAGAGGTTGGACAAATTTGGATTATTTTCTCTGGAGTGGCGAAGGCGGTGGGGTGTCCGAATAGAATATCTAATTATGAGAGGCGTGGATAGGGTAGACAGGCAGAATATTTCCCCCCAAGGTGGAAATGTCAGAGGTCTGAACTTACAGGAAGGGGGTGGGGGAGGTGGGGCGATACATAAAAAAATAGATGTGCGGGCAAGTTTTACACACATGATGTGGTGGGTCCATGCAACCTGCTGCTGAGGGTTTTGGTGGAAATTTATAAATTGGTGGCATTTAGGAGGCCTTTGGATAGACAAATGAATACGCAGTGAATAAAGGGATATGGATCACATGCAGGCGGAGTACATTATTTTAGATTGTCATCATGATCATGTTCGGCACAGATATTGCCGCTGTGCTCTGCGATTCTATGTTCTATTCTCATATGCCAGATGTTGGTGAAATGATGTTTCCAATTGATCCGTCGGTGGTGGGTTGTGCGCAAATGAAGATTGCCGATGTCACGATGACTGTCGGAAAGCGGGGTTCCTGGGTCCTCACGGCTTTTGTGGGCTATGCTCTGTGGGGAAGCAGATGATAGGTTAATAATGCTATGATAACGGCTTGATCGCAGATGTAACATTCGTGTACTTTACATATACATGCAGAACTTTAATTTAGTTTAGACATATAGCACGGAAACAGCCCTTTAACCCACTAAGTGCACGCCTACCATAGCACCAGTATTGTACCATGGAACCCTTTCCCACGAGTTCTATATTATACCACTTTTTCATTCACACCCTCCACATTAGGGGGCAATATACATATACCAAATATTCTACAAATCCACATGCCTTTGGTATGTGGGTGGAAGCCCGAGAACCTGCACAGAGCCCACACGGTCACAGGGAGAATGTGCAAACTCCATACAGACAGCATTCAAGTTCAGGATCGAACCCTGGTCTCCGACGTGGAGGCAGCTCTACGCTTCGCCACTTTGTCACCCATTGAATGAAGAGTCTGGTTCTCATTGCCTGAAAGAATGTGAGGAAACGACATTGCTTCAGCTCACCTAGTTTGGAGAGATCCCTGCTTGCGCTTTCACTGAACGTTGATACGTTATCTCCACGCTCGTCAACGCCCACAGGTTTTATATCATCGTCGCTGTCATGAACTGATTCTGGATGTGGGGAAAGTGATTTTCACTGAATGTGCGCGCAGAAATTGAAGATTCAACATGACTTCACATTTAAATGTTGACACATGGCAACTCGCCTCTCCTTCTTTAGGAGGCTTAGAAGGTTCAACATGTCCCCAACAACTCTCTCCATTTTCTACAGATGCGCCGTGGAAAGCATTTTATTGGGATGCATCACAGCTTGGTTTGAGAACAGCTCCGCCAAAGACAGCAAGAAATTGCAGCGAATTGTGGGCGCAGCCCAGACCATGACACAAACTAACCTCCCTTCCATTATCACCATTTGTAACTCACGCTGCCTCGGCAAGGCCAGCAGCATAATCAAGGACCCTGGCCACTCCCTTCTCCCCTCTCCCATCGGGCAAAAGGTTTAGAAGTGTGATAACATCACCACACCTCCAGATTCAGGGACAGTTTCTTCCCAGTTGTTATCAGGCAACTGAACCATCCCACCACAACCAGAGAGTAGTCCTGAACTGCTATCCACCTCATTTGTGACCCTCGGATTATCTTTGATGGCACTTTACTGATTTTATCTCGTACAGAATGTATTCCCTTATGTTTCTGTACGCTGTGAATGACCCGATTGTAATCATGTATTGTCTTTCCGCCGAGTGGTTAGCACGCAACAAAAACTTCTCACTGTACCTCGATACACGTGACAGGCTGCTTATTTTCCTCTTTAAATTCACATCCCTTTTGTCTTATCCAGCGAAGCGCATTTTGTATAAACTTCGGGCGCCTTGAGGCGGGTCAGACAGCGCGTCGCAAATAAAATGTTATTTAATTCTGTTGCTTCTCAGTCTTGCTTCACTGTCCAACACTACACGACCTACTGTATTAATCCCATAAGCGTATGCTGAGGTCATTATTATTACACGACCTACTGTATTAATCCCATAAGCGTATGCTGAGGTCATTATTATTACACGACCTACTGTATTAATCCCACAAGCGTATGCTGAGGTCATTATTATTACACGACCTACTGTATTAATCCCACAAGCGTATGCTGAGGTCATTATTATTATTGTTTGCCAGTGGCGGCATAATTTCAAAGATTAAAGTCGCCAGAAAAATAAAACTCCGATCAGGGGTTAACACAACAAAGAGTCACTGTTTTCGCTCTCCATTTTAATGATGGAAAACATGTCAAACACAATTAAATAATATATTGCTTGTGCAATGGATATTTTGCAAATGGAAGCAGGTAACGTGGCCACCTTGGTCCGAGAAACAATGTCGTTTATTTCGGAATTTGGTCACTGACAGATTCTTGGTTAGTAAGAGTGTCCGGAGATGTGGGGATAAGGCGGGAGAATGGGGTTGAGAGGGAAAGATGGATCGGCCATGGTTGAAAGTAGTCTTAGGAGTGGCCTAATTCTGCTACTAGAACTTGTGAAATTGTGAACCGACATCATTGTGGAAACACAGAAGGAATGGGTGACGTTTTAGTTCGAGTGTCTGAGGAAGGGTCTCGACCCGAAACTTCGCCCATTCCTTCTCTCCAGAGATGTTGTCCGTCCCGCTGAGTTACTCCAGCATTTTGTGTCTATCTTCGATTTAAACCAGCACCTGCAGTTCCTTCCTGCACTTTGTGGAAACTTACTCACGTAAGGAATCCGGTATTGATGGATGGTTGCTGACCCAAAACAAGAACATCATAACAGGGCCAATAGTCCACACATGGGGTGATCATCTCAGCTAACCAGTCTCTTATTTACGGGGTCGCACGTTAATGCGAGTGTGTATGTAGCTGGAAGGATGTGCAAGTGACCGTTTTCAGACGATAGAATCTGAGAGCAAACGTCTCCTTTGTCCAGAGTGAAAAATCCTGGAACCATTGCAAGTGTGTCAGCACGCACCACGCTCTGACATAAACGCTTTTCGTCCAGTCCGCTTTCTCAAAATGGCGAGGAGATTTAAAAAAATTATTATTTAGAGATACAGCGCGGAAACAGGCCCTTCGGCCCAGCGATCCCTGATCCCCGCACATTAACACTATCCTACACACACTAGGGACATTTTTTTTACATTTGCCCAGCCAATTAACCTACATACCTGTACGTCCTTGGAGACAAACTCCAAGGACGCACAGGTATGTAGGTTAATTGGCTGGGCAAATGTTTAAAAAAATGTCCCTAGTGTGTGTAGGATAGCGACGATTTACAATGGTAAATAAGGAGATAATGTATCTGGACAGTACAGAGTCAGGATCGAATAGAAAATGAACCTGAACCATCGGTTGGGAAAAAGTGTTCGCCATGTGGAATATCTTCAATCTCTTCGTAAATAGCTTGGTACATCTCAGCGCGGGAGTCCCATCGGCCAATGGCAACGCCTGCAGGAGAGTGGTGATTACAATGTGTGTTATATGATACAAGTTTATCACCTCATGGTCTGACTTTGATTTGAAATCATGGCGAAGGCGAAGTATAATCTTTAGATCGGTTCAATATGAAAGGGTGTTACGGTGAGCGCGACGTGCGCGCCTCGATCTCCCCTCAACCCCTCAGCCAGTGGAATTGACGAGGCTTTCAGAACAATGTTTATAGGTCGTTTGGCAACAGTAAAAACGCAAGGCACGTGATCTCAAGCGAATTTGGTGGGATTTAACCGGACTTTTTCGGTTGAGGTGGGAGCGTGGGTTTCATGGTGGTTTGGGCAATAACAAAAACTCGCCGCTTACAAGAGCGGTCAAATATTGCGCGGCACTTTATGGAACGCGGGGATGTGGTTGCGGAAGAATAGAGTGGGGACAGGGAGCAGCGGTGCAACATGACGGATGAAGCCTCACCTCTTCTTCCTTGCTTTATCCGCGTTACCAGGAACAAGGCGACGAACCCACAGACGAACAGAAAACCCAGCACAACACAGGCTATCACGGGAATGGTGAACACCTTTCGTCCCTGTCCACAATAATAACGTGTCAGACCATCGTAAGACAAGCGCAGTCGGGTTGTTCACTCCAGAAAGCGAGTGCATTCATCAGCAGAGTGGCCCGTAGTGTGTGCAGAGGAAGTTTCCCAGAAAGTTGCCTGGATTAGGGGCGAGTAGCTAAAGGTAGATCTTGCACCGACCCGGATTTTGTTCTATGGAACGCCGGAGATGGCAGGGAGTCTTGATAGAAGTATATAAAGCTATGAAAGGCATAGATAGGGTCGACAGTCTGAAACGTTTCCCATGATGGAGAAAAATCAATTATTAGAGGACATTGCTTTAAGCTGGGGGAGGGGAGGCGGTTAAAGGAGATGTATGAGGGCAACGATTCTGCACAAAAGGTCGTGAATGCCTGGAACACTCTGCTAGGATTGGTGGTTGAGAGAGAAACGATAGTGGCATCTAGCATATTTATGATGGGCACACAGATATGCAGGGGATTAATATTAATTATGTGCAGTTAGATAGGAGATGGTTATGGCACCTATTGGCGCAGATATTGTTGGCCGAAAAGGCATGCTCCTCTGCTGTGCTGGTCTATGTTCTATCTTATGTACAAGGAGCAGGGAGGAACATTCACGAATAATTCTGAAGAAGCGTCGAGACCCGAAATATCCCCCAATCTTCCCCCCCCAGAGATGCTGCCTGATCTGCCGAGTTGCTCCAGCACTTTGTGTCCATCTTTGGTATAAACCGGCACCTACAGTTCCTTGTTTCTACATTCCCAAATATTTGTCTTGTCTGTTACACTAGAGAAGAGTCAATGGCACACTCCAAAGACGTACAGGTATGTAGGTTAATTGGCTGGGTAAATGTAAAAATTGTCCCTAGTGGGTGTAGGATAGTGTTAGTGTGCGGGGATCGCTGGGCGGCACGGACTTGGTGGGCCGAAAAGGCCTATTTCCGGCTGTATGTATATGATGATGATGATGATGATGATGACTCTGCGACTCAATCAAAGGCGGCGTGACACATGCAGTGTATCTTACTAGTGAACCCCAATCTTTGACAGGATTATCCAGGTATAAATAGTGACCGAAATTATTGGGGTTTAATGGAATTCTGTGAGTTGAGGTGCGCGAGAATACTGCACAATGTTGGATAAGGTTCCGAGAAATATTATAAAATCCATGACCACATCGAGGATTAATAAAAAATAACCTTATATTACCAGTAAGTACTTACAGAACGCGATGAAGAATAGTCCCTTGGAGACAACTCCGAATCTGTGGAGACGACCACAGGAACATGTTCAGATCTTTATTCCACCATATCCGCAAAATTTACAATACATTTTAAAACAGCCAAATGCCGTGGAAGCAGATTGAGGAGATTCTCACCGGAACAAATCACCCCGGCATCTTCCTTGTGACTGCAGTCGTTCTGACCCGGCGGCGAGGAGCCGCAGTCGGAGAGAAAGGATTCGCTGCCCGTGCATTTCACCTCATCCAGCCAGATCACCCCGTCACCCTGACCAAAGGCGGCCCCTGCCGCGGCCGACACAGCGGGGCCGCAGCGCAACTGCCTGCAGACAACATGAGCGTCCGCCTCGCCCCAAGAGTCATCGCACACCGTGGCCCAGCTGTTGTTGGTGAATATCTCCACCCTCCCTGAGCATCTGCTCTCAGCTCCAACCAGGCGCAACTCCAGTCCGCGTTCTAGCAAAGTGAATCAAATAATATATGTTGAGTGCGAAAACAGCCAAACAAATTCAGGTTCAGTCAACAGGCAAATATTATGTGGAGGAAAGAATTGCAGATGCTGTTTGAATCGAAGATAGACACAGAAAGCTGGAGTAACTCAGCGGGACAGGCAGCATCTCTGGAGAGAAGGAATGGGTGTCTTTTCGTTCGAGACCCTTCTTCAGACTCTCGACCCGAAACGTCACCCATTTCTTTTCTCCAGAGATGTTACCTGTCCCGCTGAGTTACTCCAGCTTTTTGTGTCTATCTTCGATTTAAAACTGTGTACCCGAAACGTCACCCATTCCTTCTCTCCAGAGATGTTGTTCGGCAACATTAACTACCTGGCGAACGGGCATGCGCAGTTCCGGATTCCCTGAAACAGTCCTTTGGTCTCTCCGGCACCTTGGCGTCTGTTGATGATGGAAATGATTTAATTTAATTCAGAGAACATCATTGTTTGAAGTGTCGAACGCCGCACGCTCGCTGAGTTGCTCGTGGTTTTACCTGAACAGATAACTCCAGTGTCCCTTGTATGCGGACAGTCATGACCATCCCGCGGGTTGGCCGCACACTGCCAAAGGGTCGACTCGTGTGACGTACACGCCATTCCATTGAACCAAATAGAACCCGATCCCGCTCCGAATTGCTCGATGCTGTATTGAATGCCCTGCAGGGGTCCGCACCGCAACTGTTTACAGATCAATACCGCATCCATTGTCGTCACGCGTTCCGAGCACACAGTTCCCCAGGACCCATTATAGAACACTTCTACTCGACCCGCACAGTCGCGGCCTCCCTTCACCAGTCGAATCTCTCGGTGCTCTGTCCACGAAACGGGAAATATATGTTAGCCTCGGACCACGTTCAATTACGTTTTCACGTAGCGTATCATATTTGGCGACGTTTATGTTAACCGATTATCATTAATTGTTACTGACAGGCAATCTGGTTCGGAACACTGGGAGCAGAAGTGTTCATGTCACTGCCTCCTCGAATTTAGCACGATTGGGAGAAGCAACAACTACAAGAGTCAAGTTGGAATGTCATTGAATGATCCAAGGCATCCTGTTATGGTGATCTGTATGGTGCTTTAAACAACATGGGGGTGGGGGGGGGGGGGGGGGTGGGGGGAGGGGGGGAGGGGGGGGGGAGGGCGGGAGATGCGCTGGTGATTTCCCGTCTACTGACAATGCGCATGTGTATATAGGACAATACCTGTTCAATGTCAAATATTGTTTCGGTTCCAGACACAAGTTGCTGCAGTAACTTAGCGGGACAGGCAGCATTCTAGAGCGAAGGAATAGATGAGGTTTCGGGTCGAGACCCTTCTTCAGACTGATGTCGGGGGAGGGGGCGGGACAGAGATAGAATGTAGTCGGAGACAGTAATACTGGTGGGAGAACTGGGAAGGGGGAGAGGATGGAGAGAGTGGGGAAAGCAAGGGCTATTTGAAGTTGGAAAAGTCAATGTTCATACCGCTGGGGTATAAGCTGCCCAAGCGAAATATGAGGTGCTGTTCCTCCAATTTATGCTGGGCCTCAGTCTGACAATGGAGGAGGCCCAAGACAGAAAGTAAGATTGAAAATGGGAGGGGGAGTTAATGTTTCGGTTCTAATGTGTGTGCAGAATCAGGAGACGGTTTTCAGTATGGATAGAAATGAAGAATTGTAACGTTAAAAAGACCCTGATTGTAGTTATCTACAGGCCCCCAAACAGTAACCTCGACATGTGGTGTTATTGCAATGTGCCTTTAAGACTACACAGGTCTTTTGGTAGAGGGGTCATCAGAGGGCGACAGAGGGAGAGAGAGGGAGAAGCCCGGCGGGAGCAGATGTGCGGTTGAATAAACACTCACGTAAAAACACAGTCGGACTCACAGTATCTTTTTAAAGAACACAACATGGTGTCAGAAGTCCTGTAGGGTGCGTGAAGTGTACTTTGAGTCGAACAACTATCGTTTGGAGCTCATTGACGGCAAAAGAGAAAGAAGAGTGCGACATGCAAGAGGACAACGCACAGAGAGCCCCGGTAGGCCCAAATGCTACATTTAGCATCCAGCCTCCGGAGTCCTTCGACTTTTCAAAGCCGCAAGAGTGGGCCAAATGGATACGGAGGTTCGAAAGGTTCCGTCTGGCAAGTAACTTGAATGCCAGTTCCGAAGATAATCAAGTTAACACGCTGATTTATTGCATGGGAGACGAGGCGGACGATGTTCTGCGCGGGTTAAACCTGACAGTAGCACAAAGCGCAACGTACATAGGGGTGCGTGATGGCTTCCAACGATTTTTCATAGTAAAGAAAAATATGATCTATGAGCGTGCCAAGTTCAACATGCGCAGGCAGGGAGAACATGAAACAGTGGATGCCTTTGTCACTGCGTTACATGCGTTGGCAGAGCACTGTAACTATGGGGTGCTACACGACGAGCTGATACACGACAGGCTTGTTGTCGGACTGATGGATAAGCGGCTGTCCGAACGTATGCAGCTTGACGCAGAATTGACGCTGGAAAAGGCCGTCAATATGGCGAGGCAGAGTGAGGAGGTGAAACGGCAACAATCTTCTCTGCGAGGTGACACCAGGACAGAGACAAGCGATGCTAAATCTGTGGACAGTGTATAAGAGCAGTAGTAAAGGTGCCAAAAACAAACCTCACCAGGCTTATGGCCACCAACTCAAAACACACAGCGCCAAACACAGCAGGGGGAAAAGTGTACAGTGCCATAAATGTGGCAGCTCTCCGTCCCATCCAAGGCAGGATTGCCCGGCAAAGGATGCGAAATGCCATTTATGTGGAAAAAAGGGACACTACAAGCATGTATGTAGATCACCCAAAACCGTGCAGGAAGTTGAAGAGGACGAGGATGTTATGTTCCTAGGCAGCGTCACAGCCGATGAAGAGCCATGGATGGTAAACATCGACATAAATAATAAAAACGTGTCATTCAAAATTGACACCGGCGCCGATGTTACAGTCCTACCCCACACCGTGTTTAAAGAGATCTATAGAGACAGCAATCCACCTACCCTCCGTAAAGCAACCAAGCCACTGCTGGGACCCGGGAGGAGTCCACTAGAAGTTGTGGGCGTCGCTGGGCTGTTCCTGGTGAAAGGAGAGAAAAGGGTGATGGAGGATGTGTACGTCACACGACACCTGCACACTGCATTGCTGGGGAGGCCTGCTATCGGCAAGCTGGAGCTTGGGGTTCGGTTAGACAAGCATCACCATAGAGACACTTAAGACTAGCTACCCGAAGCTATGCAGCGGTCTCGGGGAGGTACGACAGCAGTATGCCATCAAGCTGAAACCAGGGGCCCAACCGTTCTCATTGAAGACACCCAGAAGGATTCCGTTGCCGCTGATGGGTAAAGTCGAGCGAGAACTGTCCCGCATGGAAGGCCTGGGGGTGATCACTAGGGTTGAAGAGCCTACTGACTGGTGTTCAGGCATGGTGGTGGTGCCGAAAAAGACAGGAGCCGTACGCATATGCGTCGATCTCACTAACCTCAACGAGTCGGTGTGTCGAGAAAAGTACATCCTGCCATCGGTGGAGGAAACACTGGGGATGCTGGCTGGAGCCAGAATATTCAGCAAGTTGGATGCCAACACGGGGTTTTGGCAAATACCCCTGACCGAAGACTCAGCAAAATACATAACATTCATCACACCCTTCGGTCATTACTACTTCAAGCGGCTGCCCTTCGGCATTGCCTCTGCCCCCGAACACTTTCAAAATAGGATGGTGTCAGAGGTCACGGAGGGACTCAAGGGAATCGTATGCCACATGGATGATGTACTGGTCTGGGGCCAAACACGAGAGGAGCACGACGCTCGTCTGCATACTGTGCTGGCGAGGATCCAAAAGGCGGGCATTACGCTTAACATTGACAAATGTGACCTGTCGAAGGAAGAGGTGACCTTTCTTGGTCATGTCCTCTCCTCCAGTGGCATTAGTCCTGACCCAAGCAAGACTGAGGCTGTAAGGAAGATGGAGGAGCCGACCAATGTGAGTGAGCTGAGGAGCTTTCTCAGAATGGTTAACCAGCTGGGGAAGTTCATCCCGCAACCAGCAGAGAGAGACAAGGCTCTGCGAGACCTCCTGTCAAAAAGGAACTGCTGGCTGTGGGGCGTCGACCAGGCAAGAGCGTTTCAAGATTTGAAAAATGCACTGGTATCCCCACCTGTACTAGCCATGTACGACACGAACCGTGAATGCAAAGTCTCAGCAGACGCGTCATCTTACGGCCTGGGAAGTGTACTTCTCCAAAAATGGGATGAGGAGTGGAGACCGGTAGCCTACGTGTCGCGATCTCTCACACAGACGGAGCAGAGATACGCGCAGGTGGAGAAAGAGACCTTGGGCCTGACCTGGGCTTTGGAAAGGTTCCGCAACTTTCTCATCGGTAAACACTTCCAGATGGAGACGGATCATAAGCCTCTCCTGAGTCTGCTGGGGTCACAGGCACTGGATGCTCTCCCTCCACGGATTCAGCGTTTCCGGATGCGCCTCATGCGCTATTCTTACTCCATTTCTCATGTGCCAGGAAAGTGTCTGTGGACAGCTGATACGCTGTCACGTGCTCCTGTGAAAATGGGGGAAACGCCTGACGAAAAGGAGTTGTTTGAGAATACAAACATCTATGTGGACATGATAATAGAGAACCTGCCGGCAAGCACTGCCTACCTGGATGAGTTGAGAGCGGAGCTAAAAAGGGACAGTGTGTGCACACGGGTAATGCAGCTGTGTCAGGAAGGATGGCCAACGAATAGCAACAGTGAACTGGCACTCAGGCTGTACTGGGCAGAACAAGCATTGCTCACGGTAAATGACGGACTGTTACTCAAAGGGGACAGATTAGTCATACCCTCAACTATGAGGAACGACGTGCTGACCAGACTACATGAAGGTCACCAGGGAGTGGTGAAGTGTAGAGAGCGTTCACGACGGTCAGTGTGGTGGCCTGGACTAAGTCAGCAGCTGAACGAATTGGTCCTCAACTGCCGGACATGCAGCAAAGAGAGACAGAACCACACAGAGCCGCTGATGCCATCACAATACCCAGGCCGACCATGGCAAAAACTGGGAGCTGACTTGTTCATGCTGGGAAGCAAGAACTACCTGCTGGTAGTGGATTATGCATCGAGATACGTGGAAATCGCTCCACTCAGCCCCACCAAGTCGACAGATGTAATCCACCACCTCAAATCAATGTTTGCACGTCACGGCATTCTGGAGACATTGGTCACAGACAATGGGCCTCAGTTTACCGGAACCGCCTTTGCTGCGTTTGCAAAGTCGTATGATTTCCGCCATGTCACAAGCAGCCCGAGATATCCTCAGAGTAACGGGGAGGCCGAACGTGCAGTCAAGATAGTGAAGGGTCTCCTGAAGAAAGCGGCGGATCCCTACCTCGCTTTACTTGCATATAGAGCGACCCCACTGCAAAACGGGTACAGCCCAGCCCAACTCCTTATGGGGAGAAGGCTTCGCACTACGGTACCAACACTTCCAGCCCTGCTGAATCCTGCTCTTCCCGACAATGAAGTGGTTGTGTGGAAGGAAAAGGAGAAGAGAATCAGAGATGCACAACGGTACAACCTGCGGCATCGTGCACGGAGTCTGGACAGGCTCTTTCCCGGACAAGAAGTGTGGGTCACGGATCAAGGCGAAGCTGGAGCTGTGATCGGCAGCCACACCGCCCCCCGCTCTTACATCGTGGAGGGACCTCACGGGACGGTCAGGCGAAACCGTCGCCATCTAATTCCCATGAAACCCTTGCCGGACCAGAGTGGGGGTGGTATGAAAGAGCAACTCCCGGGTTGCATTCCAGAGCAGAGCTCAGCAGAACCACCAAAAGAGAACATTCCAGAGCAGAGCTCAGCAGAGCCACCAAAGGAGAACATTCCAAAACTGCCATCCACTCCCAGAACCAGGTTTGGGAGAAGAGTGGTGAGACCAGATAGGTTGAACTATAAGTGGAAAAAAAAGAGAGTTTCACTAAGACAATGTGTTTACATGTACTTATGTTGAATTAATTTAGTTCAGATAGGAACAGACCTTCCAGCTAAAGAGGCAGAATAATCCTCTAAGGTCTGGTGAATCAACCGCAGTCTACCGATTGATTCTAGAAAGCGGAGATGTGGTGTTATTGCAATGTGCCTTTAAGACTACACAGGTCTTTTGGTAGAGGGGTCATCAGAGGGCGACAGAGGGAGAGAGAGGGAGAAGCCCGGCGAGAGCAGATGTGCGGTTGAATAAACACTCACGTAAAAACACAGTCGGACTCACAGTATCTTTTTAAAGAACACAACAGACATAGGGTGCAAGTTGAATCAAGAGCTAAAATTGGCATGTCGCAAATGTAATGCTACGGTGGTTATGGGAGATTTCAACATGCAGGTAAACTGGGAAAATCAGGTTGGTAATTGATCCCAGGAAAGAGAGTTTGTGAAATGTCTCCGAGATGGATTCTTAGAACAGCTTGTACTGGAGCCTACCAGGGAGAAGGCAATTCTGGATTTAGTATTGTGTAATGAACCTGATCTGATAAGGGGACTCGAGATTAAAAAAAGAGCCATTAGGAGGCAGTGATCACAATATGATAGGTTTTACTCTACAAATTGAGAGAGAGAAGGGAAAATCGGAAGTGTCAGTATTACATTATAGCAAAGGGAATTACAGAGGCATGAGGCAGGGGCTGGCCAGATTTGACTGGAAGGAGGCCCGAGCAGGGAAGACGGTGGAACAGCAATGGCAGGTATTCCTGGGAATAATGCAGAAGTTGCAGGATCACTTTATCCCAAAGAGGAGGAAAGATTCTAACGGGAGTAAGAGGCACCCGTGACTGACAAGGGAAGTCAAGGACAGCATAAAAATAAAAGAGAAGTAGTATAACATAGCAAAGAAGAGTGGGAAGCCGGAGGATTTGGACTATTTTAAAGAGCAACAGAACATAACTAAAAAGGCAATACGGGGAGAAAAGATGAGGTACGAGGGTAAGCTAGCCAATAATATAAAGGAGGATAATAAAATATTTTTTAGGTATGTGAAGAGGAAAAAAATAGTCAAGGCAGATGTGGGTCCCTTGAAGACAGAAGCAGGGGGATTTATTATGGGGAACAAGGAAATGGCAGACGAGTTGAACCGGTACATTGGATCTGTCTTCACTAAGGAAGATACAAACATTCTGCCAGATGTCCTAGTGGCCAGAGATCCTCGGGTGTCGGAGGAACTGAAGGAAATCCACACTAGGCAGGAAATTGTGTTGGTGAGACTGATGGGACTGAAGGCTGATAAATCCCCAGGGCATTATGGTCTGCAACCCAGGGTACTTAAGGAGGTGGCGCTAGAAATTGTGGACGTATTGATAATCATTTTCCAATGTTCTATAGATTCAGGATCAGTTCCTGTGGATTCGAGGGTAGCTAATGTCATTCCACTTTTTAAGAAAGGAGGGAGAGAGAAAACGGGAAATTATAGACCAGTTAGTCTGACATCGGTGGTGGGGAAGATGCTGGAGTCAATTATAAAAGACGAAATTGTGGAGCATTTGGATAGCAGCAACAGGATCGTTCCGAGTCAGCATGGATTTACGAAGCGGAAATCATGCTTAACTAATCTTCTGGAAATTTTTGAGGAAGTAATTAGGAAAATTGACAGGGGAGAGCCGGTGGATGTGGTGTACCTCGACTTTCAGAAAGCCTTCAACAAGGTCCCACATAGGAGATTAGTGGGCAAAATTAGAGCACATGGTATTGGGGGTAGGGTACTGACATGGATAGAAAATTGGTTGACAGGCAGGAAGCAAAGAGTGGGGATAAATGGGTCCCTTTCAGAATGGCAGGCAGTGACTAGTGGGGTACCGCAAGGCTCCGTGCTGGGACCGCAGCTATTTACAATATACATTAATGCCTTGGATGAAGGGATTAAAAGTACAATTAGCAAATTTTCAGGTGATACAAAGGTGAGTGGACGTGTGAGGAAGATGTTATGACGTTGCAGGGTGACTTGGACAGGTAGTGTGAGTGGACGGATGCATGGCAGATACAGTTTAATGTGGATAAGTGTGAGGTTATCCACTTTAGTGGTAAGAAAAGGAAGGCAGATTATTATCTGAACTATTGTCAAGTTAGGAGAAGGGGACGTACAACGAGATCTGGGTGTCCTAGTGCATCAGTCACTGAAAGGAAGCATGCAGGTACAGCAGGCAGTGAACAAAGCCAATGGAATGTTGGCCTTCATAACAAGAGTTGAGTATAGGAGCAAAGAGGTCCTTCTGCAGTTGTACTAGTGAGACCGCACCTGGAGTACTGTGTGCAGTTTTGGTCTCCAAATTTGTGGAAGGATATTCTTGCTATTGAGGGCGTGCAGCGTAGGTTTACAAAGTTAATTCCCGGAATGGCGGGACTGTCCTGTGTTGAAAGACTGGAGCGACGAGGCTTGTATACACTGGAATTTAGAAGGATGAGAGGGGATCTTATCGAAACATATAAGATTATTAAGGGGTTGGACACGTTAGAGGCAGGAAACATGTTCCCAATGTTGGGGGAGTCCAGAACCAGGGGCCACGGTTTAAGAATAAGGGGTAGACCATTTAGAACGGAGATGAGGAAAACCTTTTTCAGTCAGAGAGTTGTAAATCTGTGGAATTCTCTGCCTCAGAAAGCAGTGGAGGCCAATTCTCTGAATGCATTCAAGAGACAGCTTGATGGAGCTCTTAAGGATAGCGGAGTCAGGGGGTATGGGGAGAAGGCAGGAACGGGGTACTGATTGAGAATGATCAGCCATGATCACATTGAATGGTGGTGCTGACTCGAAGGGCCGAATGGCCTACTCCTGCATCTATTGTCTATTGTCTATAATATACATTATCAATTAACAAATTGTTGGAAAAAATCGTAGCGTGCTCGTCTCGAAGGAGTAAATTATTTCATTATCTTTCAAGAATGCAAATGGTCCATAAAGGTACCACTACATATATGTCCTATCCATGGTTGATGAAAATATCACTTGCAGTAAGAGTTGCTTGATTATGCATTTCGCTGTCAAAGAGCGAGGACACCGAACATGGATGACATTTAAGGGAAGCACGATGCCCAGGAGGAATAAGCTAGCTGTCGATTATTAAAGTGAGGACGGGGAGAGCTGTTTGAGAACAAGTGTTTGGATCATCTTGTTCCCTTGACGTCAAGGCAACACTTCGAAAGAAGACAAACTGGATTGATTGCAAGTTTACCCGAGCACATGACCATCACGTCCTCTTTGTGAGCGCAATCGTGTTCACCCCAAGGTGCCGAGGGACAGTCCCAGAGAAAAGACTCGTCACCCGTACAGGTCACTTCATCCAACCAAATTGGCCCTGAGCCTTGTCCGCAATCAGCAGAACGTTTCGTCTTCAGGGCATTCCCGCAACCTTGTTGTCTACAAACCACATCTGCATCAGCCAGATCCCAGGAATCGTCGCAGACCGAGCCCCAAACTCCAGCGTAATACACCTCCACTCGTCCCGCACAAGGACTTCCGCCGTCGGCTAGCCGTAACATTTTGTGACCTGTTGGACAGCAAATAGAAACTTCCAGCAGGATTTTCTCGTAATGGTTAAGTCAAGAGCTCCTCATTCTCTGGTCACATGTAAACTCGGTTTATTTGCAGATGAACAATAATGGTATCTAAACATCTAGAAATACACAACGGTGTTAATGCGATGGTCGACTGAGGACAGAGGGGGTTGTGGTGGATGGGGGTGGAAAGGAGAAAGGCAGATGGACACACAGACGGTGGGGGGGAGTAGAAATGGAGCCAACCACGGAGAGGGTTAGAGAATTGGGGAGCGGAAGAGGGAGGGGTGGATGGAACAGCGACGTGGAAAGCAGGCGGGAGCAATGCATGGAAGAGTGGGAGGGGGGCAGAGATAGGTGGAGGGCGGTTGAATAGGGGAGGAAAGAGCGAGGAGAATAGGCAATGGAGGAGGAAGGAACAAGGGAGAGTAGTTAACACTATCTGCTTTTCCAATCCTTATGGAATATAAGGAGAAACTAATGGAGATATTCTTGAAGATCTTGAGATTCCCCTTCAGTTTTAACCACATGCAAACGAATTATTTACCTGAACACAGAACCCCAACCCCGCCGCTATCATTGGCAAATGAGGGGGGTGTCATCAAGTTGCACTTCCGGAGCTGCGACACGTTTCCCTTACAGTCAACTCCACTCACAAAGAGGGGCAAGTGACTCTCTCCGTATTGTGAAGAATTGTAAGCGGACAGCGCTTCACCGCAGTCTAGTTCGTTGCAGACCACGTTGGCGTCATCAAGGTCCCACCGAATGTCCTGTACTCTCCCCCAACGTCTGTTGTGATAAATCTCCACCGTCCCGTCACAGCGGCTCCCTCCGTTCGTCAGCCGCGGAGTCCAACTCTCATCTGCAAAACATGAGTCAAGAGTGTTTTAATGCCACATGTCCCAGATAGAACAATGCAATTCTTACTTGCAGCAGCACAACACAATAACTAAACATAGCAGACTGTAAATTATATAATAATCGAGAGAGAGATTAAAAGTTCAGTGTGAATGTAAATACACGTACTCACAAATACATATATGTATGTACACAAAAACAAACAATAATAGTGCAATAATAACAATAATCATCTATAGTAGTTCAGGGCTTATTTGAGGTTGTAGTGTTTAATAGCCGAATTGCCGTAGGGCAGAAGCTGTTCCTGAACCTGGACGTTACAGTTTACATGCTTCTGAAACTTCTTCCCGATGGCAGGGGTGAAATGAGTGTGTGGCCAGGGTGGTGTGGGGTCTCTGATTATGCTGGCTGCCTTTTTGGGGCAGCGATTCCGGTAAATCCTTTCGATGGTGGGGAGGTCAGAGCCGGTGACGGACTGGGGAGTGTTCACACCTTTTTGCAGTCTTTCCAACTACTGGGCATTCAATTTGCCGTGATGCAACCACCAACCAAAGTTAAAACTAGGCAGAAATATCTCACAACTGGAACTCTGGTCATTAAAGTTCATAATAATTATTCGATTTGTGTTATGAGACATAGATCGTGTTATGAGACATGTTGACGTGGAATAGATCTCGCGCGAAGATTAGATACAAGGGAGGTATCACAAAATGCTGGAGTAACTCAGCAGGTCAGGCAGCATCTTGGAGAGAAGGAATGGGTGACGATTCGGGTCGAGACCCTTCTTCAGACAGTTCCGTGACAGGCGAATTAACAGGTGTGTTCATGGAATGCGACAGGTAAAGCACGGTTTGCATCGATAGACATATTGTGGCTGACATGTACAGGGGCATATTGGCGTTGTACTTTTCCCAGGACCCACCTGAACAGGTGACACCGACGTCATTTTCATGTGAGCAGCGGAACCGCTGACCGGATGAAATGGGGCAATCCCAGAGTCGTGTCTCGTTCCCCCGGCACATGTACGTCTGTTTCCAGATTTGGCCGCTTCCTTTCCCGAAGTGAGCCCCCCTGTGGATTGCCGTCACTACTCCGCACTGAAGGTTTTCACACACAACAGCCGCGTCTTCCAAATCAAAATGATCGTCGCACAGCGTGCCCCACGCCAAACCTTGCTGTATTTCTATCCGTCCGGAGCACCGACCATCCCCAGATACGAGTCTCAGATTCCTGTAATCTAAATTGTGAAAACCACCGTGATTTTAAAATGCATGTCAGTGCAGTTATATCGCCACCAGCCAACCCCACCACACCCCTATTGCTTGGGAATCTCATATTTAGACGAACCCCTTTGTGAAAAAAACAATTTGCCACTGTCTGTAATTGTCCCGGATGTTCACAGGCAGACGTGCTGAAAATATATTTAAATAATTTGTATTTTGTAATCAATTAACGTTTACAACAATAAATTATTTACCGACAGGACATGTAAAACTCCTAAATTATTTTCAAGTGCACCGAGGTGCAACGAAAAGCTTTGTTCTGCAAGCACAGAGCCAAGGGGAAGACGCAAAGTGTAGGAGATAGTTATATCCTTCTCGGCATTGCGGGTTCACAGGTTTCAAATTTCTTTTATTGTCACATGTAACAATTAAGGTCCAGTGATATGCGAATTACCATAAAGCCATACAAAAAAAAACAAGACACACAATTACATAAAAGTTAATGTAAACATGCACCTCAGCGGATTCAAGTCAAGTCAAGTTTATTTATCACATACCCATACACGATGTGCAGTGAAATGAAAGTGGCAATGCCTGCGGATTGTGCAAAAAAATACAATTACAGCATAAAAATTAAAATGAATACAGAAAAAAATGTAGTCCCTGGATATATAATAGTTAACAGTCCTGATGGCCTGTGGGAAGAAACTCCGTCTCATCCTCTCCGTTTGCACAGCGTGACAGCGGAGGCGTTTGCCTCACTGTAACAGCTGGAACAGTCCGTTGCTGGGGTGGTAGGTGTCCCCCATAATCTTGCTTGCTCTGGATCTGCACCTCCTGATGTATAGGTCCTGCAGGGGGGCGAGTGTAGTTCCCATGGTGCGTTCAGCCGAACGCACTACTCTCTGCAGGGCCTTCCTGTCCTGGACAGAGATGTTCCCAAACCAGACTTGTGATGTTCCCGGACAGGATGCTCTCTACAGCCCCAGAGTAGAAGCACTGAAGGATCCTCAGAGAGACTCTGAATTTCCTCAACTGTCTGAGGTGGTAAAGGCGCTGCCTTGCCATACTCACCAGCGCGGCAATGTGTGTTGTCCATGTCAGATCCTATGTGATGTGGACTCCCAGGTATTTAAAGCAGCTCAACCTATCCACAGTAATCCCTTTTATCTCCAGTGGCATGTACGTCCTCGGATGTTGAGCCCTTCTAAAGTCTACAATCAGCTCCTTAGTTTGTGTGACATTCAAGAGGAGGCTATTGTCCTGACACCAGAGTGCCAGATCAGCCACCTCCTCCCGGTAGGCCTTCTCATCGTTGTCGGAGATCAGGCCCACCACCACAGTGTCATCAGCAAACATGATGATGGAGTTGGAGCTTAACCTGGCCCCACAGTCATGTGCGTACAGGGAGTACAGTAGGGGGCTAAGGACGCAACCCTGGGGGGATCCTGTGCTCAGGGTGAGGGGGTTAGATGTATGTCTCCCCATCTTGACCACTTGGGGCCTGGCGGTGAGAAAGTCCTGGACCCAGGCACACAGGGGAGTGTTAAGCCCCAAGTAAGAGTTCGGCAAAGTGTCGCAAACGCAAGGCATGCAGTTATGTAGATGAATTGTACGTAAATCACACGTAAAATTCTGTAAGGCAGAAAAAAATACTGCAGAAATCGCCATAGTGCCAAACACGTTTGAAACATAAGTCCCCGGGATGGCGAGACTGTCATGAGGAAAGATTGGAAAACTGGGGTTGTATTCACTGGAGCTTAGAAGGATGAGAGGGGATCTTATAGAGACGTATAGAATTATGAAAGGACTGGACAAGCTAGATGCAGGAAAAATGTTCCCAATTTTGGGGGAGTCCAGAACCAGGGGCCACAGTCTAAGAATAAAGGGGAGGCCATTTAATACTGAGGTGAGAAAAAACATTTTCACCCAGAGAGTTGTGAATTTGTGGAATTCTCTGCCACAGAAGGCAGTGGAGGCCAATTCACTGGATGAATTTAAAAGAGAGTTGGATAGAGCTCTAGGGGCTAGTGGAACCAAGGGGTATGGGGAGAAGGCAGGCACGGGTTACTGATTGAGAATGATCAGCCATGATCACAATGGATGGCAGTTCTGGCTCGAAGGGCCGAATGGCCTCCTCCTGCACCTATTGTCTGTGTTAATAAGTCCACGGTCCCGCAAGAGGATGCCCGTGTTCCGTTGGCGAGGTAGGAAGAGGGTTGTGCGCATTGATCCATGATGTTAATGATTGTAGGAACGTAGCTGTTCCTGAACCTGTGGCGAGGAACATCAGTCTACTGTACCTGCTGCCGGATGTTAGCGGTGAAAAAGGGGAAAGACGTGTGCATCTTTGATGATAGTTGCTGCATTCTTGACGCGGAGATGATTTTGATGTCTTGCAGGAAAATAACTGTAGATGCTGGTACAAATCGAAGTATCATAAAATGCTGGAGTAACTCAGCGGGTCAGGGAGCATCTCTGGAGAGAAGGAATGGGTGACGTTTCGGGTCGAGACCCTTTTTCAGACTGATGTCAGGGGGGGGCGGGACAAAGAAAGCATGTAGTTTGAGACAGGAAGTCAGTGGGAGAACTAGGAAGGCGGAGGGGAAGGGAGGGAAAAATGAGCTATCTAAAGTTAGTCAATGTTCATACCGCTGGGCTGTAAGCTGCCGAAGCGAAATGTGAGGCGCTGTTCCTCCAATTTGCGGTGGACCTCACTAGAACACTGGAGGAGGCCCATGACAGAAAGGTCATACTGGGAGTGAGAGGGGGAGTTGAAGTGCTGAGCCACCGGGAGATCGGGTTGGTTAAGGCGGACTGAGGTTGAGCGAAACGATCGCCGAGCCTGCGTTTGGTCTCGCCGATGTAGAGAAGTTGACACCTGGAACAGGGGATACAATAGATGAGGTTGGAGGAGGTGCAGAGTAGGCAGTGTTACAGTGTCTTGCAGTGGGCAATTGGACAAAGGTGATGGGACGTTTCGAAAGCACAATTGCGTGTTCTTTGCGTCAACGTGGTGCAAACCAGAAAATTCGACTAAGCACTGCAGGTTTTAAACCATGACATCAAAGCAATGTAAACTCGCTCAATTGGGATAGTATTCCACCTTAATGAAGGGGCTCAACGGAAACTCATTCAACGGAAACAGGTTCATTGCAATCACCTGCAATGCTCAGCAATGCCCCTGTCTTCCGTAAACAGTTCAAGGATAGCCCGATGTGCAGCTGAGAGTAAATGGCCACTCAATGTCACCTCTAAGAAAGGCAATAATTCCTGTTGCTAATCAGACTACCTTTGGACGGGAAGGGCTGAGAAGAAGCTGCCTCTTCCCGAGGTGCCCGCCCAGAAGGCTCGTCGAACCGCGGGACCGGTAACCTGCCCAGAAACTCGGAGGACGGCGAAACTGGGAGACGACGGGCGTTAGGAATAGGTTGGTAGGAGGGTGAACCGGGGTGACGCCAACAACGGCTTCAAGGTAGGCTGCAGAAAGCGCCCCGGGACACAAAGATGGCCGGGCGAGGAGAGGAGAGGAGAGGGGACGGAGGTCGGTCACGGGAACTGCTCCAGCGCATGGACCGAACGGACTTTGGGCTTTGAACAATGGCGTCAAAAATGGCGGCGCCTGCATGTGTGAGGAATGGAGAGAGGATCTCACTGTGCAGTTGCAAACGCGGGAAATAAAGCACTCCTGAACCATTGACCATTGATTGAGATTGTGTTGCACATTCGGCAATAGACAAAATAAGCCAAACTCAAGTTTTGTTATACTCCTTTTTACCAGAAAGTGAATCCTTCTTTAGTTTAGTTTTGAGATACAGCGCGGAAACAGGCCCTTTCGGCCCACCAAGTCCGCGCTGACCAGGGATCACCCCGTACACAACACTTCCTACACACACTGGGGATAGTTCTTACATTTTCCAAGCTAATTAACCTACAAACCTGCACGTCTTTGGAGTGTGGGAGGAAACCGAAGGTTTCGGAGAAACCTCACGCAGGTCAAGGGGAGAACGTGCAAACTCCGTACAGACAGCACCCGTAATCGGGATCGAACTTTGGTCTCCGGCGCTGCTTTAGCTGTAAGGCAGCAACTCTACCGCTGCCCCACCTTGTCTGTTACCACTCAGACAGCGCGAGCGCAACTTTCATTGTTTAGAAATTTGTTTAAAAAAAAATCAAGGCCTGTACCTGAACAGATGATTTCAACGTCCTGTTTGTACCCGCACCCACGCCGACCAACAACAGGTCCCGAAACATTTGCGAAGTGGGTTGAGAGGGAAACTTCCATTCTGTACCCACAGCTCAGTTCCTGACAGACACGATCACCAATTGGTATTGACCAGGATATGTCACCGCACAAGGTACTCCATGTTCCGCCCGTGAAGAGCTCCAGCCTCCCTCCACAGGGACTGCTTCCTCCCACCAATCTGGGTTTCCGAGGTCCTGGAAATCAGGAAACAGCGTTTTCCATCTTAAAAACACATTTTGCACCCCCCCTTCCAATACATATTTATTGCAAATTCTGTGCAAGTAAACACAAGCCCAAAACCCATCGCCCGAAACGAGCACTTGCAGTATTAATATGATCACATAGTGGGTGTGAAATAAGAAACGGTTCGTGACGATATAAATTGTCATTTGGTGGAAAATATTGTATTTGTACAAGAGGTCACAGAGTTGTGCAATTAACTTCCATAAAAAATATTGAAGCCTTTGGCAATATAATATTAAAGGGGTGATCTTATAGAGGTATGGAAGATGCTGAGTTTAATTGACAGGGTAAATGCACAATCGTTTACCCAGATTAGAGGAATCCAGAACCAGAGGACATAGGTTTAAGATGGGAGGGGATAGATTTCATAGGAACCTGAAGGGGCAACCTTTTTACGCAGGCTGGTAGGTATGTGGAACTAGTTGCCGGGGGACATAGTTGAGGCGGGTAATATGACAACGTTGAAAACAAATATTGCTTCTTCATTCGCCAAAACACCTTCATCAACGCCGATGAAATGTTGTTCATCAAAGCGTTATCTTTCTTTCGCCTTCCACTGATGCGGCCTGACCTGATGACCGCTACTGTGGGGAGAGGGAGTTCGGATGACTGAATATGCTAGATATTATACTATGTAAGCGCTTTAAATTACAACTAGACCAAGCGGACCCGTTGGGCCCAAACCTCTCCTGCATTTGTGCAGCACCCTCTCCTCCCTCCCTCCCATCTTCCCCTTCCCCTCCCTCCTCCCTCCACCCCCTTCCCCTAACCCCTCCCCTCCCCCTCTCCTTCCACTCCCCTTCCCCTCGCCCCCCACTCCATCCCCCTCAACCCCCCTTATCCTCCCTCCCGAGGAGATAGATTTTAAAATGTGAATAACTTTAAAAGTATAACACCGATTTCAATTAAACTTCTTCCATTAGCACCAAAGGGACGATGGTGAGTAAGGTGGGCCTAAAATTGTTGCGCTATCGTGTACCGTTTTGGCTGTAGTTCACGAACAAACAAACAAACAAACGAGAGTTTTAGTATATAGATGACAGCATTTGTCGCCCCAGCAATCCGCCTAAACTTCTGCAGCATCGGGATTATTTTCGCAAGACGCCAATCGGACAATCCGCATTATTTGACCTGCGCAAATTTTTCAGAAACCAACAAACCCGCCTGGAGGGAAGCAGGTTTTACCTGCGCAGATAACGCCGGCATCATAGGAGTGGGAAGTTTTGTAGTGACCCCATGACGCTGTTCTACACTCCCGCAGAGCTCTCTCGCTCCCGCTGCATTGAACATCCCACGTCACAATGGGTCCGGACCCTTCCCCAAAGTGAGCCCTTCCCGGCGCTGCCAGCGCGGCCCCGCAGCCCAGCTCCCGGCAAACCACAGCGGCGTCAGGCAGGTCCCAGTCACTACTAAGTACAGTCCCCCACTGACTTCTGTAGTGAATCTCCAGTCGTCCCGTGCACCGACTGCCGCCATTCACCAGCCGTAACTTCACACTTCCTGCAACAACAAAAAACAGAAAACCCGACACCGCGGGTTACACTGGATTCATTCCGCGGTCTCCCTGCCCCCTCCCGCCCCTCGTTACGCAGTCAACGCGGGCCATGCGATCTTCCCTGGCAATGTCTGCCAGGGACCAGAGCCCGGAGAGGTTGGAGTCCGCGCAGTCATGGAGCAACAGGTCATCGTTGCCCCACCAGTATGCCAGGAGCAATTAGTGGGTGATGGGCGAACAATTGTTACCGGTGATGGGCGAGGCTGCTACATTCTGCAGCGCGTTGTGTTCAACACTGACTGGTCTGTCAGGAAGAGTTCATCCGCTGGAGGCGTGAGGGTGGGGGAGGTTCGAGGTAGAAGGACAAAAGGCCCAGGCTGGGGTATCACACACCGCCCACCCCAGCGCCATGTGGTGCGGTGAACAGTTGAGCGTTTTTACCGGGTCCCGCCAACAGTGCGAAGAGACTGTTCAACCAGGGACCTCACTGAGGCTGGAAGGCAGCCGCCGCCCCTCATCTACAAACTTGGACCTTTGGGATCGCTCGGTCGCTGTCCCCCACCCATCCTCACCGTGAAAATAACGCAGGATTACCTGATATCCCGGCCTGGCAATCCCCGGGACTGTCTGAAAGGGGGAAACGATAATTAGATTCCACTGGGTGCAATGGCCGTGAAATGGGATCATTTATCAGTCGGACGTGATAAACACAGCAAGCTGAGCATCGCTCTCTATTGCATGGGGGGAATTTCTGATCCAGGTGCACAGGGAGTGAAACCGCGACCCCTGAACACGCAGATACACACAAAAAGCTGGAGTAACTCAGCGGGACAGGCAGCATCTCTGGAGGGAAGGGATGGGTGATGTTTCGGGTCGAGAAGGGCGTCTTCTTCAGAAGGGTGATGTTTCGGGTCGAGAAGGGCGTCTTCTTCAGAAGGGTCTCGACCCGAAAGCTCACCCATTCCTTCTCTCCAGGGCTGCTGCCTGATCCCGCTGAGTTACTGCGGCTTTTTATGTCTGTCTTCGGTTTAAACCGGCATCTGCTCCCTTGAACATGTGATTTCTCATGAAATGGAACATTCAGTCTGGGCAGCAAAGTAGTTACAACCAGTGTCTTTGGTTACAAACATGGACCCACTGAAAGTGTCTTTAGTGCGTGTTGACACCTCTGTGGACAAGGGGTGATCCTGAAGTGGCAGCAGCTTCGTGAGGAGACTCCGCTTTTTTCCCGACGGTGCAGGGAAATGAAAGTGTAACGGAGTGAACCGACAAATGCATAGGGGGAAGTTGGTTAACGATCGTTCGACAGAGTTATTTGGGTCGTTCAGCAATACAGACACCAATAAACACTTCTTATGACATTGAGTACGTTCTCTGTTTTTACACAGTAACATCAAGAGAGACTAACAATTGCCTCCGCACACTGAAGCCGGTCCTATTCTGCCGGCGCAGCCAAGGCGATCTGTCGGTGAGATACATTGACTTCGTCCTTCTGCCAAGCGTTTATATTATTGTTTTTTGATGATTTAATTTGTGGACAAGGTTTATTTCAATGATCCACTCTACTCCCCGGTGCGGCTCATTCCCCGAAAGCTCCTGTGCTCGCCGCCACCATGAGCGAAGGGCCGGCCAAAAACTGATGGGGAATAAACGAATGGCCACAATGAAAGTTTTATCCGGAGATGAACAACCATAAAATTCTTTGGTTTTGCGCACAATACCCCAAGTACGCATCGTGTCTGGGGCCGACAAATTTACCAAAGTACTCATTGGAGTCCCAATTGTCCCGAAGGACAATGTATTTAAGGGATCTTCAAATATGCCACAGCGTATTACAACTTACTGCCAAACATAGTAATCTGTAAAATATTATATATTTCAACATAATATTATTATTTCAGAAAAGCTACACTAATAGCATCAATCGTTAGAAACTCTGGCTATGGTTGTAAATGTTCATCTATTTATATTTTATCGGTTGTGGATGTGCTTTACTTTCATTTTATTTGGGAGATTATTGTCTAAAACGGTGGCATAGATTGACAATTACAAGAATCACTTCGGGGGATTCGGTGCCGAGTTACCTGCATATTTAGAAAATGTTTCTCAATCATCCCATTTCGAATTCATAGAATGAGACATGAAACGTGGGTACAAAGACGAAGTCGAATTAACAATTACTTGAGCTGAACATTTGTGACCAAGTATCGAGTCCCGAGAGCGCCCGCTCGCCCACTGCGAACGGTTGCGGTCCCGCCATTCAAATATCAGTCGCCGTACCGCTAATCTGCTGAACGTCGGCTGCAAATGATTGGACTTTTGCCCAGTGAATTATTTTAATATTCTTAAACGAACAGTCAATCTATTATCCGTGTCAAATGAAACACGTCAGAGATTAATTGCTTTAACAAGATGAAATGTTAGAAACAACAACCTTCTTTTCAGTAGGGACATAAATCAAGCGAGTGGGCAGTGCGCACTGTCAATATCCAGAGCATTAATTAAGTATTCAACATCAAAATGAATCTCTGTGTGGAAATAAAATTATTACGATTCTAATATCCTTTCACGTCTAACAAAATTAATTCGTCCAAACATATACACCGACAAACGCATGCGCGGTGTGGGATTGTTCTGAAGATGCATGTTATAAGAGTAGAATTGGGCCATTCGACCCGTCGAGTCTACTCCGCCATTCAATCATGGCTGATCTCTTCCCCTTAATCCCATTTCCTGCCTTCTCCCCATAACCCTTGACACCCGTTCCAATCAAGAATGTGTCTATCTCTGCCTTAAAAATATCCACTGACTTCATGAGCGGTCATCAACTGCAAAAGGAAACACGCTGAAACACTGCTGTGGATACGTTGGCAATGTGGAACAACTGTACAGGTGCACTGCGCAAGGACATGGAGCTGACGATTGAGGAGACGTTTAGTCTAGTTTTCAGATACAGCGCGGAAACAGGTCCTTTCGGCCCACCGGGTCCGCGCCGACCAGCGATTCCCGCACATTAACATTATCCAATACCCACTAGGAACATTTTTTTAAAACTTTTACCAAGCCAATTAACCTACATACCTGTACGTCTTTGGAGAGTGTGGAAGGAAACCGAATGATCTCGGAGAAAACCCACGCAGGTCACGGGGAGAACATACAAACCCCGTACATACAGCATCCGTAGTCGGGATCAAACCCGGGTCTCCGGCGCTGCATTCGCTGTAAGGCAGCAACTTATGGATGTTGACCCATGTATCGGGAATTTAAACCTACAAATAATATCATAATTTTATATTAACCGACTTGTGAATTTGCTTTATAATAACACCGGTTTTAATTTCCTCTCTCGCTTCCCTGAATTGCTAGGCAGAATGACTGTCGTGTGCCAGTTTAACACGATGTAAAATCCAAAGTGCGTTCTGAAAATAAACTGCAAATGTGTTCTTAATTAATCGCACTAAGTAATGTGAAACTTTCCAAGCGACCAACCAAGTCTTTTGTATATTAAACAATAACATGCATTTATATGTTTTTTGTAAGTAAGCTTTCACATAATGAACTATGCTCTTGGATGTAATTAGATTGTAATGGAATGGTGGGGTGAATCATTTCAGGCACAACTCAAGGTATTAAACAGGGAAAAAGCAACAAGAAACACCGCGAAAAGCTAAATAAAAGGAGATTGAAGAGCGAAGACCGGTCTATAATGTCTGTAAAAGGACCACCTATTCCTTCTCTCCAGAGATGCTGCCTGTCCCGCTGAGTTACTCCAGCACTCTGTGAAACGTGGCACATTCCTTCTCCCCAGAGATGCTGCCTGTCCCGCTGAGTTACTCCAACTTTTTGTGTCTATTTCCGGTTTATCGTGAAACTGGCTACTTGCCGGTCCCTATGCCCTATGTCGTATTTACTACAAGAACCCACCCCCAATATTGACATTTAATTGATTAAAATACATAGCATGAAAACGGGCTCTTCGGCCTCCTGTGCCCACCCCGACCGTCGATAATCCTGAGTTCCGTCATCCACTTTCGCGTACACTCCCCACACGCTTCACAAGAGCCAAATGTCCTGCAACCCCTAAAGGCTTTGGGATGTCGGAACATTCCACACAGACAGCATCCGTAGTCAGGATCGAACCCGGATCTCCGGCCCTGTGAGGCGGCAGCGTTGCCAGCTACGGCACTGTGCGTATAGCCACAAAATAAATCCCAATTCGTGAAAACAAAAACAAATTACAGATGCTGACCAAGTTCCAATGAAGTGTCATCCAGCTTAACTATTATTTTCTTCCCCGCCCCAGAATGTGTCTCAATAGACAATAGACAATAGACAATAGGTGCAGGAGTAGGCCATTCAGCCCTTCGTGCCAGCACCGCCATTCAATGCGATCATGGCTGATCCCTCTCAATCAGTACCCCGTTCCTGCCTTCTCCCCATACCCCCTCACTCCGCTATCCTTAAGAGCTCTATCCAACTCTCTCTTGAAAGCATCCAACGAACTGGCCTCCACTGCCTTCTGAGGCAGAGAATTCCACACCTTCACCACTCTCTGACTGAAAAAGTTCTTTCTCATCTCCGTTCTAAATGGCCTACCCCTTATTCTTAAACTGTGGCCCCTTGTTCTGGACTCCCCCAACATTGGGAACATGTTTCCTGCCTCTAATGTGTCCAATCCCCTAATTATCTTATATGTTTCAATAAGATCCCCCCTCATCCTTCTAAATTCCAGTGTATACAAGCCTAATTGCTCCAGCCTTTCAACATACGACAGTCCCGCCATTCCGGGAATTAACCTAGTCTCTTTACTGACCACCCATTCACACTACTTCTGTGTAATCTCGCTTTCATCAAGGTTCTGTTGTTAGAATTAAATTCTGCTGAGCCGTTTAATTTGCAGGAAAGTTTGACGAGACATTTGGGATCCTGTCGGCCTTTTTCATTATATTCAAGAACAGGGTTCAATAAGTGAACGCTTACCGACCAAAAATTAATTAACGTTTACAATTACGAAAGTCTTGCGTTTCATTGAAAAGAGCCTGCTTTTAACAATTGGTAACTTGGGAAATCCAACATTACTTTTGGGATCTTTGGCCACCAGAGTTAGTCCAACTATTTACTTAATATTGATGTCGATAGCAATGAGAATTAAAAACGGAATGGCTTCATGTTTAAATAATATTAAATACAATGCCTATAAATATCAGCGTACTGTAAAACTAGTGAATAGGGACTTTAACACGATTTACTTCATGATAACATGTGCTGTGTAAACAGCGGTGTCGGCGATCACTATCAGAGACAGATATGTGTTCGCGCCTTCAGCCGGCAGCAGATGCTGCTTTAACTGATGTTGCACATCACATAGTGCAAACCTTGCAGGCTCTGATACAGTCGCCGCTGCGCTCTTTAAACGTCCGCGGGGTAAGTACCGAATAGAAAATTCAACATTCCAGATTCTGGGGCAGTTCCTTCCCAGCTGTTATCAGGCAACTGGACCATCTGCTCATTAGGTTGAATGCGGTCCTGACCTCCCAAATACCTGAACAATCTTTAAATGGACATTATCGGACTTGCGCTAAATGTTGTAACCTTTATCCTGTATCGGTACATAGTGAACGGCTTGATCGTAATCATGTGTAGTCTTTTCTTTGACTGGATAGCACTCAACAAAAGCTTTTCACTGTACCTCGGTACATATGACAACACTAAAAACTAAACTGTTTTTTTTTATTGTTTGCAACTTCCACGGGCGGAGAGGGTTAACGTACTGATTACATGCGCGGCTTCGGACGGTTCTTTCCGAGCCAGAAGCTCAAGACAAGGACAATGTTTCATCCTCCCGGCTGCCCAGTAATCTTCCGCACAGGGATAACAAGCTTTGTTGTTGAGTTCGAGTAAAAATGGAGAAGGAATAAATACGAGTGGAAATGGAGAAGGAATGAAGAGCGCCAACATTGAACAAGTGCAAGAATATTCTGGTATCAAGATTTCATAAACCACTGGCAACATTATGTGCGAAGTAGAGAACCCCCGTCTCGTCAAATGGAAAGGACTCCGTAACTGACTCCCAATGTATGAAATGGGACCGATTAAAACATTTAGAACGATTATAACTGTCAAATATACAATTTGTGAAATTGATTCGGGAAAATAAAAATCTCGATTCTTTTGAAGCGGAGATTGGTCCGATATAGAAGAGAACTCAAGGCCACAGAGTAAGTCTAGTAATTGCCAGAACACATATCATTCGCAAAAGCTGCATTTGACAAGGGAGAATCCGAACAATCTAATGTAATGACAACTGCGAAGGCTGAGAAACTGGTCCGTGTTATCCTTTAGGAAAACCACTGAAATATGGATAAATTGGAGGGTTGAGATGGGAATTATCTTACAAAAAGTGGGCAAAATGCGGGGACTACATTAAAAAGGATTGCATATTTAATCTAAAAAAAAACCACTGAATTCTTTACATATAGCACGATTCAATGGTGGAGAAAATGTGGAAGGAATATTAAATATATCCCCGTATCGATCATTAAATTCTATGTCTACATCCACAGATTGGGCCGCATCCCAGCATGGGGGAGAGAGGAAGGGGGGGGGGGGATAATGTTGCTTAAGGAAAAAAGATCTTCAAGAAAGTAATTGATGTAAAAGGTCATAAACTGATGGCAATTGTTATCAAAGCAAAATCCCTCTTCTGGCAAATTTAGTTATCATACTAATTTAACGGCAGTACATAATATTATGTTTATTCCGCATAATTATCATGTTATTTATACCACCTTTCTAATCATTTTGCACCGGAACTACAGCGAATAGGCCACTTAAACTGGGGCCGCACAGTTGCCTGGGTCAGAGCTGCTGCCTCACAGCGCCATTACCCTGCTCCAATGCCGAAATAGTGTGCTGTCGTTGTGGTGTTCGCACATTCTCCCTCCGACAGCGTGGCTTTCCTCCGGTTTTCACCCACATCCCAAAAACATGCGAGTTGTAGGTTAATTGCCCCCTACAATTACCCCTTGTGAATGGGGAGTAGATGCGAGAGTGGAATAACAGAACCCGTGTGAGCGAGCGATCGATGGGCGGCGTGAACTCGGTGGGCCGAAGGACCTGGTTCCACACTGTATCTCTAAGAACTAAAAACGAATACTGAACTAAATCAGTTACTTGTATCATATAGTGCACAAGCAACAATGTTAGTGATATACACCGATCAGCCAAAACATTATGACCTGATGAGCCAAAACATTATGACCACCTGCCTAATATGCTGTTGGTCCTCCGTGTGCAACCCCATACGCAGCAGGGTGCGATGCACTGTGTATTGTGACACATTCCTCCCGTGACCACCATTAAAAGTTTCTGTGACTTGTGCCACAGTAGACCTTCTGTTGGTTCGGACCAGACGGGATAGCCTTCGTTGCCCTCGTGCATCGATGAGCCTTCGGCGCCCAACACCCTGTCCGTCGCCGGTTTGTGGTTTGTCCCTCCTCGGACCACTGTCGGTCGGTACTCACCACTGCTGACCAGGAGCACCCCACAAGCCTTGCCGTTTCAGAGATGCTCTGACCCAGTCGTCTGGCCATAACAATTTGGCCCTTGTCAAAGTCGCTCAGGTCTTTACTCCTGCCCATTTCCCCTGCATCTAACACATCAACTTCAAGAACTGACTGTTCACTTGCTGCCTAATATATCCCACCTCTTGACAGGTGCCATTGTAACAAGATAATCATTGTTATTCACTTTACCTGTCAGTGGTCATAATGTTTTGGCTGATCGGTGTATATCAGCCACCCACAGATCAATGCCGGCTCAGTAGGCGAACCTCTGTCTGTGCGCCAGTCTGCCTGAGTTGCTTCGCCGCTCGCTCTGATTGAGCGCATTCCAATAATAACGGTACCATTTCTCGAATAGACTCTTCAATTTATCCATTTGGAACTGCGTTGCAAGATCCACAAGCGAAAAATCAAATAATGCAGCTACTTCCATGTATTTGCTACTTCCAATTGCAAATTGCATTTAGATGGACACAAAAAGCTGGAGTAACTCAGGGGGACAGGCAGCGTGTCTGGAGAGAAGGAATGGGTGACATTTCGGGTCGAGACTCTTTTTCAGACCGTGCAGAAGAACGTCTGAAGATGGGTGTCGACCACAATCGTCACCCATTCCTTCTCTCTGGAGATGCCGCCTGACCCGTTGAGTTACTCCAACATTTTGTGTCTATCCTCAGTTTAAACCAGCATCTGCGATTCCTTCCAATGCAAATTACATTTGCTTGACCAAAATCTGCAATGGGAATTTATCCGGTTCCAAACAATCGGAATCGGTTTTGCTGATACGGAATATTAATACTAATAGATAAGGACCCAACTTACTGAAACAATGCGTGCGAGGAATAAAACTCTTATTTTAACGTCCCTGTCTGCATTTTGAGATACCTACCACCGTGAATAAAATAAGCCCGTTCCTCGGCTTCATGTGTCCACTGTCCTTCGTCGCACTTCTAAAATGTAGGTTACATCTGTCCGTAAGGTTTCAAACCTTATTCTACACATTCAGAGTAAAGTCCCAGCGATGACAGACAATGTTTCATCGCTTCGATGTGTCAATAAATTCGACATCACAAACATTGACACTGATCAACTTGGCAATCGATAACCGAGTAGGTTTAACGAGTAATCACTCACAGTTCCAAAACAGTAGAACCAACGCCAGCGCGGACATCGGCATCATTGGCAAACGGTTAGGGCAATGGCACCAGAACATTCAACGAACGCTGTTTTCAGGTTATTTCAGACTTATCCCTCTGACATCTCCTAACGCACCAGTGATCTGTTTTGACAGCTTTGACAACTATGTTTTCCACTGAAATCATCCCTTCCGTCCAGACAACCAATAGATTGTCTCAGAGGTCAGGCATGAATTACAGACTGATAAAGTCAACCAATGGCAATGAGCCTGCCCAAACATGGACATCTTGGGCCCATTTCCTTTCCAGCGCGTCTGGGAAGAAAATCTGTACCAATACCTCATCTCCCACTGCCCCGAATTGTCACATGATCACCAAATATTTCCCCAAAAGTCTTCAAACAACGAATTCTCGATTCAGCCCACCGCTCTACGTTTACAAAATGTAATAGCAGAACAGTGAATATTTGAAGATGTTTGATTAAATTGAGTCCCAACAGGTAAGGCGGATGAACGCAGGGCCCTGATAGGTACCTGCTACTTGGACGTCGAGCTATTGTAGCAACCTGGTTTAAGGGAGGGACAGGTGTGGCGCGCAATGTTCCAAGCCACATGTGTTACAGGCCAGGCTGGTGTGGGGGCAAATGAGGAGCAGAAGTTGCTTTATTGATTAAGGAAAACATCACGGCCGTAGCATGAGATGTTATTACTGAAGATTAATGCAATGAGGCTACGTGGGTGGAGCTGGTAAATTGATCAGCATGTTGAGGCAGTGGAGGCCAAGTCAAGAGAGAGTTAGATACAGCTCTTAGGGCTAACTGAATCAAGAGATATGGGGAGAAAGCAGGAACGGGGCACTGAATTTGGATGTTCAGCCGTGATCATATTGAATGGCGGTGCTGGCTCGAAGGGCTGAACGGCCTACTCCTGCACATATTTTCTATGTTTCTATGTTAAGATTTTACTATAGGCCTCCAAATAATAAGAAAAACAAATAAGAATATCGGTCATGCCTGGAGATTGCAGACGGCTGCAAGAGTAATAGGGTTGGCCTGGTTGGGGATTTGAACTCTCCTAATATTTACTGGGACTACCGTTGTACCCAGGGATAGATGGGTGGAACTTGTCTATGGAAGATGAGGTAAATTGTGATTCTGGTCATGAAAAAGCAGGAGACGTGGCTCAAGTATAGGCACTTGGGTTTAATTCAATCCCCGGAGGAGTATCGGGGATTGGGGAGCGTACTCAACAATGAAACCAGAAGGGTAAAAGGGGCACCAGCTCGGGGGGGGGGGGGGGAAATATCAAGGAAAATCTAAAGAGATTCCATGCACATCAAGGGGGAAATGGGTAACTGGGGAGACTATAGGCCCCTTCAAAACTCAAACTGAACATCTATGTCATGGGCTAGGGTAATCAATGAACACTTCTCCTCTGGTTTATTGCCAGATTGAGGTTGGAGCAAAAGAGGAAACGTTGCTTTATGAACTAAGGAGAACATCGCGGCGGTAGAACTTCTCGCCTGTTTTAAGACAGGTAGCTGGATAGATAACAGGCTGTAACTGTAGAGGATTTTAACGTTCCCAATATTGTCTGGAACTGCGATGGTGCCGAAGGCCGGGACGGGTGGGGTTTGTCAAATGTGTTCAGTGGAGTTACCTTGGGCAATATGTAGGGCCCCCTACAGGTTAGAGTCATCGTCATAGAGTCATAGAGTGATACAGTGTGGAAATAGGCCCTTCAACCCAACTTGCCCATACCGGCCAACATGTCCCAGCTACACTAGTCCCACCTGCCTGCGCTTGGTCCATATCCATCAAAAACATATCCTATCTATGTACCTGTCTAGCTGTTTCTTAAACGTTGGGATAGTCCCAGCCTCAACTACCTCATCTGGCAGCTTGTTGCACACTCCCACCGCCCTTTGTGTGAAAAAAGTTACCCTATCCCTCAGATTCCTATTAAATCTTTTCCCCTTCACATTGAAGCTACGTCCTCTCGTCCTCATTTCCCCTACTCTGGGTAAGAGACTGTGTGCATCTACGCGATCGATTCCTCTCATGATTTTGTACACCTCAATGTGATCACCCCTCATCCTCCTGCGCTCCAAGGAATAGAGACCCAGCCTACTCAACCTCTCCCGATAGCTCACATGATCTAGTCCTGACAAGATCATCGTAAATCTTCTCTGAACCCTTTCAAGCTTGACAATATCTTCCCCATAACATGGTGCTCAGAACTGAACACAATAGTCTAAATGCGGTCTCACCAACGTCTTATACAACTGCAACACGACCTCCCAACTTCTATACTCAATACTCTGACTGATGAAGGCCAATGTGCCCAAGGCCTTTTTGACCACCTTATATATTTGTGACTCGACCTTCAAGGAATCATGCGCCTGCACTCCTAGATCCCTCTGCTATCTCAGCTACCCAGATGTAGATGACAAACTGTAACGGGCCCAGCACTGAACGCTGAGGCACACCACCAGTCACAGGCCTCCAGTCCGAGAAGCAACCTTCCACCATCACCGTCTGCTTCCTTCCATGGAGCCAATTTGTTATCCATTCAGCTATCTCTCTTTGGATCCCATGCGATCTAACCTTCCAGAGCAGCCTGCTACGCAGAACCTTGTCAAATACCTCACTGAAATCCATGTACATACCATTTACAGATCTGCCCTCATCCACCTTTTTGCTCACGTCTTCAAAAAACTCAATCAGATTTGTGAGGCACGACTTCCCACATACTAAACCATGCTGACTATCCCTAATCAGCCCTTGCCCACCCAAATGCCTGTAAAACCTATCCCTCAGAATATTCTCTGGTAACTTTCAAACGACAGATGTTAAGTTCGGGGCAAAGCCTCACCTACTCTTAAAAAAACTGAGAATAGCAAGTGACCGAGGAATCAGTGAGCGAGACGATTGCAACCAGCCACCGTGGCGCTATTAGCTTTAAAATAGTTATGGATAAGGATATGGTGGGCCGAAGTCCAAGTTCGGAATCGGGTTGAGGCCACCATTGATGGTATGAGACTGGAACATGCTAGGTAGGGCATGTGCAAATTCCTCAATGACAATTTATCCCTGTCTTACCCCGGAGAAAAAAGGAAGGCTAGTGAACTTGGGGCAGTTAATGGAGAAACCTTAAGGATAGTTCATTTTACTGACCCAGCACCGCACCTGACAATAGTTGTTTTGTTTAGTTTAGTCTAGTTTAGTTTAGTCTAGTTTAGTTTAGTCTAGTTTAGTTTAGTTTAGTTTAGTTTAGTCTAGTTTAGTTTAGTCTAGTTTAGTTTAGTTTAGTCTAGTTTAGTTTAGTTTAGTCTAGTTTAGTTTAGTCTAGTTTAGTTTAGTCTAGTTTAGTTTAGTTTAGTCTAGTTTAGTTTAGTTTAGTCTAGTTTAGTTTAGTCTAGTTTAGTCTAGTTAAGTTAAGTTTAGTTTAGTTTAGTTTAGTTTAGTTTAGTTTAGTTTAGTTGTTTAATTTAGTTTAGTTTAGTTTAGTTTAGTTTAGTTTAGTTTAGTTTAGTGATGCAGCATGAAGACAGGTTTTTTGGATCACCGAATCCAGGCCGACCACTGATCAGATTAGTTTTATATAATTACATTTTTTAATTGTACCTTGTGTGTAGGGGGTGGGTTAGAAAGTGAGATTATATAGACCAATATGATCGGGTGATCAGTGGACTCGGTGGGACGAAAAGCCTGTTTCTGTGCTTTATTATTAAAGTAGACTAAACTAAACTATTGTCAGAAGCAGGACCTCGATCGGAAAGGTTAACTCCAGGGAAGGTGTTCTCCAGAGACGTTGCCTATACCCGCTGAGTTACTCGAGCGCACTGAGTCCTAAACTATTGTCATGTATGGTGCTGGGTCTGCCAAGGTCCTGTCTGTTATTAGACATTAACATTCTGGAGTAACTGAGCGGGACAGGCAGCATCTCTGGAGTGAAGGAATGGCTGACGTTTCGGGAAGAGACCCTTCTTCAGACCCGACCCGAAATGTCACCCACTCCTTCTTTCCAGAGATGCTGCCTGTCCCGCTCAGTTACTCCAGTTTTTTGTGTCTGTCATCGGTTTAAACCAGCATCTGCAGGCCCTTCTTACACACTCTGCATTAAGTTTGCATTTCCCTGCAGCGATGGTTTTTGTGTGAGCGATGATGCTGTGCGGAAACGATTCTCAGCAGCAGCTCCGATATGATCTTTGCAACTCTGCCGGTGCAGCTTGCCATGGGTTTTAGGAAACATCCTGCGACCCGTGAAACCCTTGAAGAAATGGCAAATATTCAACATTAATGACCCGCACCGGGTAAAACCGATCGATCCAGACACACGACCATGAAGATACTTTATAGATGTCGACATGGTGTATAATATTCTGTAATATCGGCGTGGAGCGCGCCTCTTACTGACTGAGGGGGCACACGAATTTTGTTGCCAGTTTAATTTTGTTTCCTTCTGACAGGAAGCACCTGCAATTGTGGTATTTCCCCGGCTCGTGTTACGCTTGCCCGCACTCCTGAAACATACGGACGTTGAATAAAGTCCATCGCGTGTTTTGTTTATTTCCTAGGCATTTACCTTAAACTTAAAGCCCATCCAGTAATAATTGAGCTTAATCGTAAAACATATCCCCCGCTGGAGAGCTTGGGTCGCTTGCTACGCACTACCCGTTCCTTTACATCCAAAATGATGCCAGTAATTATGGAGCATTTTGGATGTGAAGGGGTGCTCAGGCCAACGATTAGTTCATGTGGATCTGCTGCATCGACCAGCTCTATCTTCCCATGACTCGTTTTATTCAAATCCTTTCCTATTTGTAGAAACAAATAAGGACACCGAGTGCTGGAGTAACTCAGCGGGTCAGGCAGCATCTGTGGAGAACATGGATAGGTGACGTTTCACAGAGTGCTGGAGTAACTCAGCGGTTCAGGCAGCATCTGTGGAGAACATGGATAGGTTGCATTTCAGAGTGCTGGAGTAACTCAGCGGGTCAGGCAGCATCGGTGGAGAACATGGATAGGTGACGTTTCACAGAGTACTGGAGTAACTCAGCGGGTCAGGCAGCATCTGTGAAGAACATGGATAGGTGACGTTTCACAGAGTGCTGGAGTAACTCAGCGGGTCAGGCAGCATCTGTGGAGAACATGGATAGGTGACGTTTCACAGAGTGCTGTAGTAACTCAGCGGGTCAGGCAGCATCTGTGGAGAACATGGATAGGTGACGTTTCGGGTCAAGGCATTAGAAGACTTCTTCAGAAGAAGGGGTTCGACCTGAAAAGTCACCAATCCATGTTCTCCATGGATGGTTCTCCAACTAGTTGCATTGTTCTGATTAATTTTACCGATTAAATGCCCTCTTGTCGCCTTCCCCTCAGCTAATAATGAATTATTATACATTTCCTAGGTATCACAAAATGCTGGAGTAACTCAGCAGGTCAGGCAGCATCTAGGAGAGAAGGAATGGGTGACGTTTCAGGTCGAGACCCTTCTCTCCTAGGTGCTGCCTGACCCGCTGAGTTACTCCAGCATTTTGTGATAACTTCGATTTGTACCAGCATCTGCAGTAATTTTCCTATTATACATTTCCTTATCAACGACTGCTTTGATCTGTTGTTTTCACACCTTACCATTCCATAAATCCGTGTCCCTCTGCCCCCGACTCTCAATCTGAAGAAGGGTCTCGACCCGAAACGTCACCCATTCCTTCTCTCCAGAGATGCTGCCTTGCCCGCTGAGTTACTCCAGCATTTCGTGTTTCTCTTCTTATCTTGTTTGCCCTGCTGAGTTGTTCCAGCACTTTCTGCCCATTTCTATTTGCTCGGAGCTGTTTACGACGCCATTTCATTGGCGTGTTCTAATACCTTCTGCTGAATCGCTTCCACTGGCTTGGTCCCAGGCCAACACCCTTCACAACTCCCCAAATAGAAACTGCTTCTCCCTGCCCACTGCATTCAGTTCCACAATGTGTACCGCCATTTTACTCGCTGGGCACAATTGTAAACATAGTTGTGACATATTGGGACACACAACGGCGTAATCTGTTCCCACATCAACGCACTGAGTCGCAGTGATGTGTAGAATGGAAACAGACATTGGTCCAGGGTACCCACCGACTACCAGCCACATATTTACACTCATCGTGCACAGTTCCGTTTTTAAACTTCCCATATTTCTTTGGTCAGAGGGCCGTGAATCTGTGGAATTCATTGCCACAAAAGCCTCTGGAGGCCGTCAGTGGATATTTTTGAGACAGAGATAAATAGTTTCTTCATTAGTACAGGTGTCAGAGTTTACGAGAAGAAGGCATGAGAGTAAGGTTAGGAGGGAAAGATAGATCAGCAATGATTCAACGGCGGAATAGACTTGATGGGCCGAATGGCCTAATTCTACTCCTATTCCTTATGACCTTATGACCATAACCCCACCACCATCCCCATGATTCCACCACTCATCTACACGCGAGAGCTAATTTACACTAGCCAATCAACCTTGCAACCACAAGTCTTTGGCAGTTGTGGCGGTACAGTGGCGCCATACATAGAGGTCATAAGTGATAGGAGCAGAATTAGGCCATTGGACCCATCAAGTCTACTCCGCCATTCATCTCTCCCTCTTAACCCCATTCTCCTGCTTTCTCCCCATAACCTCTGACACCTCTACTAATTAGAGTTGCTGCCTCACAGTACCAAAGACCCGGGTTCAATCCTAATCTCCAGTGTTGTATGTGTGGAGTTCACACTTTCTCCCGTGGCCGCGTTGGTTTCCTCAGGGTGCTCCGGTTTCCTCACATCTCCCAAAGACGTGCGGCTTTGTAGTTTAAATGACCTCTGTAAATTGTCCGTTGTGTGCAAGGGGTAGATGGAAAAGTGGGATCACATTAAACTCGAGTGAACGGGTGATAAATGGTCGGTGTAGAGTTAATGAGTCGAATGACCTGTTTCCAGGCTGTGTCTTTAGTTATTAATCATTCAATACTGGTACCTGGAAACGGGCGCGCCCAGGAGGAACCAGGCGATCATGGGGGAAGATGAAATCTCCACAAAGCCAAGGTTGGAATTGGGCTGAGCTTTTGGGATTTATATTATCAACTCACAGCGGTGGACACGATGGATTGTGACAATAGACAATAGACAATAGGTGCAGGAGAAGGCCATTCGGCCCTTCGAGCCAGCACCACCATTCAATGTGATCATGGCTGATCATTCTCAATCAGTACCCCGTTCCTGCTTTCTCCCCATACCCCCTGACTCCGCTATCCTTAAGAGCTCTATCTAGCTCTCTCTTGAATGCATTCAGAGAATTGGCCTCCACTTCCTTCTGAGGCAGTGAATTCCACAGATTTACAACTCTCTGACTGAAAATGTTTTTCCTCATCTCCGTTCTAAATGGCCTACCCCTTATTCTTAAACTGTGGCCCCTGGTTCTGGACTCCCCCAACATTGGGAACATGTTTCCTGCCTCTAACGTGTCCAACCTCTTAATAATCTTATATGTTTCGATAAGATCCCCTCTCATCCTAAATTCCAGTGTATACAAGCCTAGCCGCTCCAGTCTTTCAATATATGACAGTCCCGCCATTCCGGGAATTAACCTACTAAACCTACGCTGCACGTCCTCAATAGCAAGAATATACCCTCAGATTTGGAGACCAAAACTACACACAGTACTCCAAGTGCGGTCTCACTAGGGTCCTATACAACAGCAGAAGGACCTTTTTGCTCCTATACTCAACTCCTCTTGCTATGAAGGCCAACATTCTATTGGCTTTCCTCACTGCCTGCTGTACCTGCATGCTTCCTTTCAGTGACTGATGCACTAGGACACCCAGATCTCGTTGTACGTCCCTTTTTCCTAACTTAACACCATTCAGATAACAATCTGCCTTCTTATTCTTACCATCAAAGTGGATAACCTCACACTTATCCACATTAAACTGCATCTGCCATGCATCCGCCCACTCACTCAACCTGCCCAAGTCACCCTGCAACCTCATAGCATCTTCCTCACAGCTCACACTACCACCCAGTTTTGTATCATCTGCAAATTTGCTAATGGTACTTTTAATCCCTTAATCCAAGTCATTAATGTATATTGTAAATAGCTGCGGTCCCAAACACCGAGCCTTGCGGTACCCCACTAGTTACTTCCTGCCATTCTGAAAGGGACCCATTTATCCCCACTCTTTGCTTTCTGTCTGTCAACTAATTTTCTATCCATGTCAGTACCCTACCCCCAATACCATGTGCTCTAATTTTGCCCACTAATCTCCTATGTGGGACCTTGTCGAAGGCTGATAATGGATGATATCGAAGAAAAGTAAACATACAACTTTGCTAATCAATTGAAAGTAACCTGTGATCTGGACAAAGGATGCTACAAAGGGTTATAGCTAGGTTTAAATGGTAGACGGGTTTAAATTTGACAATAAATGTGACCGTAAAAGATGCCTACAGACACCGTAAGTAATCAACAAAGCTCAGACTATACAGTGTTTCTGTGAATGGTGAATACCAACTTAAGGAAATTAGATAAGAAACATAGAAGGATAGGTGTAGGAGGAGGCCATTCGGCCCTTCAAGCTAACACCGCCATTCATTGTGATCATGGCTGATCATCCACAATCAGTAACCCGTGCTTGCCTTCTCCCCAAATCCCTTGATTCCACTAGCCCCTAGAGCTCTATCCAACTCTCTTAAATTCATCCAGTGAATTGCCCTCCATTGCCTTCTGTGGCAGAGAATTCCACAAATTCACAACCCTCTGGGTGAAAAAGTTTTTTCTCACCTCAGTTTTAAATGGCCTCCCCTTTATTCGAAGAATGTGGCCCCTCGTTCTGGACTCCCCCAACATTGGGAACATTTTTCCTGCATCTAGCTTGTCCAGTCCTTTTATAATTTTATATATTTCTATAAGATCCCCTCTCATCCTTCTAAACTCCAGTGAATAGAAGCCTAGTCTTCAATCATTGTTCGTATGACAGTCCCGCCATCCCAGGGATCAATCTTGTGAACCTATGCTGCACTGCCTCAATTACAAGGATGTCCTTCCTCACATTAGGAGACCAAAACTGTACACAATACTCCAGGTGTGGTCTTACCAGGGCCCTATACAACTGCAGAAGAACCTCTTTACTCCTATACTGAAATCCTCTCATTATGAAGGCCAACATGCCATTAGCTTTCTTCACTACCTGCTGTACCTGCACGCCAACTAGGAAAGTGCAGGAAAGAACTGCAGATGCTGGTTTAAATCGAAGATAGAAACTAAATGCTGGAGTAATGCAGCGGGACAGGCAGCATCTCTGGAGAAAAGGAATGGGTGATGTTTCGTGTCGAGACACTTCTTCAGACTGATGTCAGGGGAGGGGGCGGGACAGAGATAGAATGTAGTCGGAGACAGTAAGATTGGTGGGAGAACTGGGAAGGGGAGGGGATGGAGAGAGAGGGTCTCGACCCGAAACGTCACCCATTCCTTCTCTCCCGAGATTCTGCCTGACCTGCTGAGTTACTCCAGCATTTTGTGAATAGAGGGAAAACAAAGGACGTCAATGTTCATACCGCTGGGGTGTAAGCTGCCCAAGCAAAATATAAGGTGCTGTTCCTCCAATTTATGCTGGGCCTCACTATGGCACTGGAGGAGGCCCAGAACAGAAAGGTTAGATTGGGAATGGGAGGGGGAGTTAGTGCTGAGCCACCAGGAGATCAGGTAGGTTAATGTGGACCGAGCGGAGGTGTCCAGAGAAATGATCCCCAAGCCTGCGCTTGGTCTCGCCGATGTACAGAAGTTGACACCTGGAACTACGGATACAGTAGATGAGGTTGGAGGAGGTGTAAGGGAACCTCTGCCTCACCTGAAAAGTCTGTCGGGGTCCTTGGATGGTGTCGATGGGGGAGGTAAGGGGACAGGTGTTGCATCTCCTGCGGTTGCAGGGGAAAGTACCTGGGGAGGGTGTAATTTGGGTGGGAAGGGACGAGTTGACCAGGGAGTTGCGGAGGGAACGGTCTCTGCAGAAAGCAGAAAGGGGTGGAGATGGGAGGATGTGGCTAGTAGTGGGATCCCATTGGTGGTGGCGAAAGTGTTGGAGGATTATATGCTGTACACTGCAGCGCTATGAACATTGACTTCTCTAACTTCAAATAGCCGTTGCTTTCCCTCTCTCCCCATCCCCTTCCCCTTCCCGGTTCTCCCACCAGTCTTACGGTCTTCAACTACATTCTATCTCTGTTCCCAGACATGAAGAAGTCCGAAGAAGGGTCTCAACCTGAAACGTCACAGCATAGGAGCACCGCAAGGCTGCGTACTCTCCCCTCTCTTTTACTCTCTCTACACCAACGACTGCACCTCCACAGACTCCTCTGTCAAGCTCCTCAAGTTTGCGGATGATACAACCCTGATTGGACTGATCCAGGATGGGGAGCAATCGGCCTGAAGACAGGAAGTGACACAGCTGGTGTCCTGGTGCCATCGCAACAACCTGGAGCTCAATGCTGTGAAGACAGTGGAACTGATTGTAGACTTTCGAAGAGCTCCCCCTCCCATCCCCCCACTCACCATCAACAACACCACAGTCACATCTGTGGAGTCATTAAAGTTCCTTGGAACCATCATCTCCAGCGACCTTAAATGGGGGGCCACCATCGACTCCACAGTCAAAAAGGCCCAACAGAGGATGTACTTCCTGCGTCAGCTGAAGAAGCACAATCTGCCACAGGCAATGATGGTCCAATTCTATACTGCTATCATTGAGTCCATCCTCACCTTCTCCATCATGGTCTGGTTTGGCTCAGCCACCAAGCACGACATCCGTAGGCTGCAATGGAACTTTCGTACAGCTGAGAAGGTTGTTGGCTGGAACCTTCCCCCCCATTGACGAACTGTACACTGCAAGGGCCAGGAAGCGAGCGGGCAAGATCATCTCTGACCCCTCTCACCCTGGCCACAAACTCTTTGAAGCACTTCCCTCTGGAAGGCGACTCCGGACTGTCAAAGCAGCCACAGCCAGATATAAAAACAGCTTTTTTCCACGAGTGATAGTTCTACTCAATAACCAAAGTCTGTAGTCTCTTTTTTGCTCTGGTTTATTTTCACCCACATGTTTAGACCGTGATGTTGCATCCTTATTGTTTTGATGTGTTTTTGTTTTATTCTTAATTGTTAACTGTATGTTTGTGTTGTCATTTGTGAGCAGAGCACCTAGGCACATTCCTTGTATGTGCACATACTTGGCCAATAAACTTTAACTTATTCACTTATTTTTCCTTCTCTCCGGAGATGCTGCCTGTCCCACTGAGTTACTCCAGGATTTTGTGTCTATTGTAGAAAAAAATAGGTGCAGGAGTAGGCCATTTGGTTCTTCGAGCCTGCACCGTCATTCAATATGATCATGGCTGCTCATCTAAAATTAGTATCCCATTCCTGCTTTTTCCTCATATCCCTTGATTCCTTTAGCCCTCAGAGCTAAATCTAACTCTCTCTTGAAAACATCCAGTGAATTGGCCTCCACTGCCTTCTGTGGCAGAGAATTCCACAGATTCACAACTCAATGGGTGAAAAAGATTTTCCTCATCTCAGTCCTAAATGGCCTACCCCTTATTCTTAAACGGTGACCCCTGGTTCTGGACTCCCCAACATCAGGAACATTTTTTCCTGCATTTAGCCTGTCCAATCCTTTAAGGATTTTATATGTTTCAATAAGATCCCCTTTCATCCTTCTAGTGAATACAAGCCCAGTCGCTCCATTCTTCCATCATATGCCAATCCCGCCATCCCGGGAATTAACCTGGTGAACTTAAGCTGCACTCCCTCAATAGCAATAATATCCTTCCTCAAATTAAGAGACCAAAATTGCACACAATACTCCAGGTGCGGTCTCACCAGGGCCGTGTACAACTGCAACAGGAACTCCTTGCTCCTAAACTCAAATCCTCTCGCAATGAAGGCCAACATGCCATTAGGTTTCTTCACTGCCTGCTGTACCTGCATGCTTACTTTCAGTGAATGATGTACAAGCACACCCAGGTCTCGTTGTACCTCCCCTTTTCCTAATCTGACACCATTCAGATAATAATCTGTCTTCTTGTTCTTGACACCAACGTGGATAACCTCACATTTATCCACATTATACTGCATCTGCCATGCTTCTACCCACTTACCCAACCTATCCAAGTCACCCTACAGCCTCATAAGGAATCATCATAAGGAATTGGTGAGATCGCGTTGGGAGAACTGACTATATATCTGTTTAGGTAAGAACTGTAGATGCTGGTTTATGCCGAAGATGGACACAAATGCTGGAGTAACTCAGCGGGTCAGGCAGCATCTCTGGCGAAAAGGAATAGGTGACGTTTCTGGTCGGAATCTTTCTTCATATTGGTCTCCTAATTTTGGATTAATAGGATATAATAATTTGAACATGAATTAATATGTTGGAAGCAGCACAAATAAATTTTGAAGGGTCTCGACGCGAAACGTCATCCATTGCTTCTCTCCAGAAGTCTGTCCCGCTGAGTTACTCCAGCTCTTTGTGTCTATCTTCGGTTTAAACCAACATCTGCAGTTCCTTCTTACAAAGTTGACTGGTCTAACAGCTAGAGGCAGGGGTGCAGTGCTGCCGGAGCTGACCAGAGCGCCGCTCCGGCACCTTTGTAAAAAAAAAAAGCCAAAATAAACAGCGGGGAATTTTAACTAGCGGGGAACTTAACAGCGGCCGCTCCGGCGCCAGTGACAGCTCCGGCACCTAATGAATTAGCTCAGCAACACTGCCCAGAGGTGGAGGTTATTTCTTGCGGTAAGGCCGCACGAGGTAAACTTGCAACCTTAGAGCAATGGTAGGCGACATGGGAGCAGAATAGGCCGCAAATTGACTCGAAAGTCATGTCAAGGATTAATTTACTCGTGTTGTTTGTAGTCGCACATAAACAGTGATTGTGGAGTAATATTTTGTTGAGGAAGTGGTGTAATACCTCCCCCTTGTGGCTGCAGGAGTAAACTACTGCTGCTGCCAGCAGAATCCCGCCATTGTGGGTCAGTCCTGCGATCAGCTCCCCGGCAAAAGTGCTGTGTTTATAAACTTGTTGTGGTGCTGCTGCAAGTTAAGAATGTCATTAATCCGCTTCGGGACATATGCCAATAAAACACGGACTCTTAAGCATCAGGAATTTTTTTCCGCATTTAATAATGAAAGGTGTTAAAACACCTTCCTCCCACTGTAATTGGCCTTTGCAATATGTTTTTTTCCTCGGAAGTTCATATCTAGTTTAGTTTAGTTTAATTTAGTGTCTCGTGTACCGAAGTACAGTGAAATGTTTTTGTTGTGTGCTAACCAGTCAGCAGAAAGACAATATATGTTTACAATCGAGCCATTTATAGTGTACATGATAAGGGATAAGGGTCCATTTCCTGTAAGTGAATAGACACGTCATCTATCTTCAACTTCGTTCCTGCAATAGCCTTACTGGGCAACCAACCGGTTTTTGGTTTGGGTTGTTGTCAGTGATTTTTAGGGAAAATTGCGAAATCCAAGATAAATTTGTTGACTCGAATGATCAGAGCACTTTCTCTTGCCATAGAAACGGATTGGTCTGCTATTTCTAACAGCAGGCTTTCATTTCAGTTTTTTTCGCAATCACTGTGTTTAGTTCACTTTTTAATCCACATGGTAAGACAAAGAATTTGTGAAATTAATAACTCATCCCCAATATACAATCTAATTCATCCATTTTCTCCCAAAATGTTTCTGTGGAAGGACTACCACACAAATTCAATGTCAACAAATAAGTGTTTTTGGTGCCTTCATAGTACCTCACTGTCACGAAATAACTTATGTTCCAAACTGAGACTGTATCTAGTTAGATTGAGGAATGCCTGGACATGGTATAAACAGGCTGGAATCAGACGGTATATAAGAAAGCAAGTGTTTTCAATCAATTGTCAAGGGTGACCTTTGATTGTGAATGCGGGGAGTTTTGTTAGGGGAAGTTTTGGCGATATTTCAAATGACCCATCACCTGTACAAACGGGATAACTTTGCCCCCCATCAATCACAAGATGAGTTGCGCTCAAAATCAAAATGAAAGAGAACAGCATGAGTTGAATTTGCATTTTAGATATCTAGGTTAATGCCATATTTCTAATCTCAACTTCTGAAAAGCATTGCTCTCCCTTTTTTTTGTCTCAGCTGTTTACATCTGTAGGAATTACAGAGAATAAGCAATGGAAAATCAGGTACGTTTTGACAGCAGGACACACAGAAAGTCCTGCTCTAAAGTAAATATTAGTGTTTTGCACTTTTTAACAGAATTAAAAACAAAGGGGTTCAGGTTTCCCAACATGGAGCTGAGTCAATTTGTTCATAACCATTAAAGAATGTTTGAATTTAAGCATCATTATAAATTAGGAAGACCTATGGGATCCCATAAGAGGGGTGACAGGAATCGACGATTAATGTGAGAATTTCTTGTTTGAACTATCCATGGAATGGCTTAGGATTGGATTGAACTCTTGCATGCATCTCTATCAGGGTCTCTGCAGGAGCGGCGGTTTTAGGGTCTTCTGGTGAAAATAATTTCATTACCTTGGTACTTGTGACAATGAAAGAATCACTGAACCATTGAAGAACACCCAGCTGTTAATAACAATTGATGTATGGAATTGCCCGACATGGCCTGTGCACTTTACAAACGGACAATGATCAATAACGCTTTCCCTGTGGCGGATGCAATTGACCCTACCGTAAGTTTTGTTTATTGTTCGTGTACACAGGTCCAGTGTAAAGCTTTTTTGGTGCGAGCTGTCCAGTCAGTGCAAAGATTATGCATAATTACAATCAAATGGTTCACAGTGCAAAGATACAGGATAAAGAGAATAAAGACAAGTGCGCGTTAAAGTCCAGTAAAGTCCAATGGTTCAATTGCCTGTTATCAGCTGGGAAGACTTTGTCCCTGATTCTGGAGGTGTGCATTTTTACACTTCTGTGCCTCTTGCTTGATGGGAGAGGGGAGAAGAGGGAGTGTCCGGGATGAGACTCGTTCTTGATTATCTTGGTGGTCTTGCCGAGGCAGCGTGAGGTGAAGATGGAGTTAATAGAAGGGAGTAGGAAAAAAAACTGCCAATGCTGGTAAAATCGAAGGTAGACACAAAATGTTTTCTTCAGGGTTCCTGAAGAAAGGTCTCAACCTGAAACGTCACCCATTCCTTCTCTCCAGAGATTCTGCCTGACCCACTGAGTTACTCCGGCGTTTTGTGTCTACCTTCATGGAAGGGAGGTTGGCTCGAGTGATGGTTTGGGCTGTGTCCACAACTCTCTGCAATTCCTTCCAGTCTTGGACAGAGCTGTTCCCAAATCACGCTGTGATGCGTCTCGATAAAATGCTATCTACGATGCATCTCTATAAATTGATGAGAGTTGTTGGGGACATATCGAGCTTCCTAAGCCTTCTGCACGCAGACAAACACTTCCACCAAATAGAAAGACCTGTCATTCTATTCCTCTCCTTGAGACTCGGGTTCACAACTTGACACTTGTTGAATGGTCTTTAACGTATTTGCAGTTGTAACGAGGGGAATACAAGCACCCGATTGCGCACGGTGATGTCTCACATGCAGCAACCCGCTGATCTGCCACAATGCTGGCGATTAGCAGATGAGATTTGATCAGGTCTCTGGGGATAACCCATCTGCTCTTCTTAAACAATAGACTCAAGAATACATTGCGTCCAATTGTGAGGTGCAGACATGATTCCAGACGTCTCATTTGACAGAGTGATACACCCTCAAGCACTGTGCCACCATTTCAAATAGTGAAATTTGAAAATTTCTAAATCCTCCTGGAATGTGGCAGTGAAATATGTAAAGAAAAGGCAACGACAAACAGAAAAATCATCAAGGAGAATCACGGCAGGATTTAGCGTTGGACCTGTTCTGACAATTGACTGCAACATGACATGAACTCTCTGGATCGATGTAAATGCAAAGCAGTTAATTAATGTCAAACGCTACGCTCACCACCCTCTCCGCGCTCTCCGTCAGTTCCTTCAGCGCATCTCTCAGGATCTCGAAGGTCATGAGAAACGATGAACCTGCTCCAAAAATGGAGCCGATGACTGGGACGAAGTCGAGAGCTACTTCCAGGGCTGAAACCGTCACAACAGCAGCTCCCCAACCTATCCTCGCAATTACATCTGGAGTTATTTCTCCCAGCAGATGAGGTTTCACTAGCTCTTTCACAGGTTTACCTGTTCTGTTGGCCAGTCGGTGACGAGAAGTATTATTGCTCCAATCAATATCCCAATGTCACAAGGGAGAGAGAGACCGGGGATCGGGATTGCTCCCACCCCTCCAGAGAGGCCCTTTTCCTTAAATCCGTTAAATCACCTTCAAGTGCTTCCATTAACCGATTGAAATCGTACCGATCCTGCTGAAAACTGGATATCAGGAACACCCTGGGATCAGGGATCCCGACCTTCCCCAACCTACGGACACAGTCACTCCGGATCTTTTCCAATTCATCTTCTTCATCAAATTCCTTCCGTTCCATCCGCACAGAATAAAGGTCAGCGTCAATCTTCGAGCGAACAAAATAGAACCTCTTCCCCAGCCGCTTAATCTCAATGGCAAGTTGTGCATCATTCTCCCTGAATCGACCAGCTGACACTATGATGAAGAAATCGTATTTTTCAAATTGCATTTCCTTTAGGTAGGAATCTGCGGTGAATCGTGTAGATCCGATCCCCGGGAGGTCCCAGTGGACATTGGGCAGATTGGGATGTGGGTATCCGGTTGGCTCCATTGTAGTTTCTGTGGTGCCAACTGCAGCCGCTCCCACATCTGTGCTACAAAGTCCTCTCATGGCGTTGATGAAGGTGGATTTTCCTGTACCTGTGTCCCCTGTCACGGCAATGTTCAGCTCAGTATTTTTCAACCCAGTCACATTCTTCTCTAGCAGAGGTTTAACCTTTTGCACACCACCCTTTTCAAATTCAGACGTCAGTTTGCTGAGCTCTTCCTGTGTGAAGAATGTAGGGGTCTCAGACTGAGCTGCCTGTTGACTGAAAGGAAACATGTTTGGTGATAGGTTCCAGGTGAAATAGCACCTATTTAGGATCACGGTATTAAGAGTCTTACTGTACACAGGCCCTTCGAACCAACACGCCCTTGCGAACCCAAATGACTCATCTAAGCCATTCCCATTTGCCCGCATTTAGCCCATGTTCATGTAAACCTTTGTAGGAAAATAACTGCAGATGCTGGTACAGATCGAAGGTATCACAAAATGCTGGAGTAACTCAGCGGGTCAGGCAGCATCTCTGGAGAGAAGGAATGGGTGATGTTTCATGTCGAGACCCTTCTCCAGTCTGAAGGACCTCTTGTACAACTGTAACCTAACATCCCGAGTGCTACACACAATTCTCTGATTGATGAAGGCCAAAGTACAGAAGCCTTCTTGACCACCTCATCTACCTGTGAACTGTGTATCTGTACTCCTGAATTCCTCTACTCCACAACACTCCCCAGGGCTCTACCACTCAGGGGGAAGGTCCTGCACTTGTTTGACTTCTCCAAATGCAATCTGGATGTCTACATTAACCTCCATTAGCCAATCAAGATCTTGCTGTTACATTTACTAACCGCCTTCATTGTCCCTGATGGCACATACTTCAGTGCACCTGCATATTTATTAAACATGCCTTGAACAATTTCATCCAAATCGTTAGTTGCAACCACAATCAGAATTCTGCCCAGCACTGATCCCTGAGGCAACTACTAGGCATTGGCCTCCAGTCCAAAAATCAACTATCCACCACCACCTCTGCTTCCTTCTATTAAGACAGTTCTACATCTCATTGGCTAGCTCTCCATAAATCCCATGCGATCTAACTTTCCAGAGCAGCCAACCACGGGGAACTTTATCAAAAGCCTCGCTAAACTACATTTGGACAAAAGGTGTAACCCAGCGTCTGCAGTTCCCTCCTACACTCTCCGTACAGACCTGTCTACAGCAGCAAGGCCGTACAGACCTGCCTACAGCAGCAAGGCTGTACAGACCTGTCTACAGCAGCAATGCCGTACAGACCTGCCTACAGCAGCAAGGCTGTACAGACCGGTCTACAGCAGCAAGACTGTACAGACCTGCCTACAGCAGCAAGGCCGTACAGACCGGTCTACAGCAGCAAGGCCGCACAGACCTGCCTACAGCAGCAAGGCCGTACAGACCTGCCTACAGCAGCAAGGCTGTACAGACCTGTCTACAGCAGCAAGGCCGTACAGACCTGTCTACAGCAGCAAGGCCGTACAGACCTGTCTACAGCAGCAAGGCCGCACAGACCTGCCTACAGCAGCAAGGCCGTACAGACCTGCCTACAGCAGCAAGGCTGCTTTCAGTCAAGTGTCAAGTGCACTTGTGTCCTTCCTCCCATTAGCACATGCTGAAAATAGAATAAATGCAAAGTAAAGTAAAGAGACTTGAGTTGCCGAATGACCAGCACTCTCCTGTAACAATGGGCAAGCTGAGCACTGGCCATGTCCTGTGATGGCAGATTGTGCTGAGGCAAGGATACACGGTGACAAGATGAAAAGGTGATAATCTGATAAGGAGACAAGTTACAGGGTGACAGGGTGACAAGGTGCGGCATGTCCGGACCTACCTGGAGCTGCCTCCTCCCATTTCTGATCTCTGTGTGTCGCTGCCGGCCTGTGTGATGATCCAGTGATCCTCGCGCTGTGCTGAGGTGAGGTCGGGGATCAGAACCCTTCTTCGTCCTTGGATGTGCGAGTCTTCTCCTTCAAGAGGAAAGTAGTGAGAGAGTGAGTGATGGTTTGTTCTGTACCAGAAATCCCTGAGGCTATTGGGAATATCACCCTTATTCGGGATGGGTTCAATCTACTAAAATATCTACTAGAAAATACACAAATGTGGGTGTCTTAGCGTGGCACAGTAACGCAGTGGTAGAGTTGCTGCCTTACAGCACCTGAGACCCAGGTTCGATCCCGAATATGGTGCTGTCTGTACGGAGTTTGTACGTTCACCCTGTGACTGCGTGGGTTTTCTCCGGGTGCTCCAGTTTCCTCCCACACTCGAAAGATGTGCAGGTGTGTAGGTTAATTGGCTTAGGTAAAATTGTATATTGTCCCTTGTGTGTAGGATAGTGTTAGTGTGCGGACGGGGTGATCGCTGGTCAGCACGGACTCGGTGGGCTGAACGTCCTGCTTCCGCGCTGTATCTCTGAAGTCTAAAATCTCACCTTGCCTTTTCGGCCGAATGCTGGAGCGTGTCGGGAGAGTTGAGCTTCCTCCACAGTGTTCCAGGAAGAAGGGCTCGTGGTGGCAGAAAGGACACGGTGACCTGGTAGTGAGCAGAAATGGGAGCAATTGGAGGTGTCTGTAGGCCATTGCTCACCAGTAGTCTGCTGATCTGTCAGCACTTTGAAGTGATGTGATTGACAACCTTGTACAGATAGCTGCTTCCACCTTCAGGCTGGGAGCTGTTCAAGATTCACCAACGTCTGTTTTCGGGCAGTTAGGGCTGGACATTATAGACCATCATTGCAAGCAAGTTGTGTAGGAAAATAACTGCAGATGCTGGTACAAATCAAAGGTATCACAAAATGCTGGAGTAACTCAGCGAATCAGGCAGCATCTATGGAGAGAAGGAATGGGTGACGTTTCAGGTTGAGACCGTTCTTCAGACTGAAGAAGGGTCTCGACCTGAAACATCACCCATTCCTTCTCTCCAGAGATGCTGCCTGACCCGCTGAGTTACTCCAGCATTTTGTGATACCTTCATCATTGCAAGCAAGACCCGCAGCCCGGAAATAAATTATAACACATTCTCAGCTGGTCTATTTGAATTGCACCGACAAGCGATACCTTGGAACAAGGGGAATGCATGGAGGGGTGGTGATTCTTTCAGTTATGAACCCATAGAGTCATACAGTGCAGAAACTGGCCCTTCGGCTCACTGCCTCCCTGCTGACCATCAGCTGCCCATCTGTAGAAATACTAGTTACCAGCATGTGGCGAGTAGTTTTCTGTGAATTTACACATTGTGAATACCCCTGCAGAACTCAATAAGACTGTTTGCCCTCTAAACATCTTAGTCTTCACATTAAACCATTTCACTTTGCTTTTACACTCTTCCTTGCGGGAGAACGTGTCTTACCATCATCGCTAATTAGTTAGTTTAATTTAGTTTATTGTCACATGTACAATGAAAAGCTTTTGTTGCGTGCTAACTAGTCTGTGAAAAGACAATAGACAATAGGTGCAGGAGTAGGCCATTCGGCCCTTCGAGCCAGCACCGCCATTCAATGTGATCATGGCTGATCATTCATAATCAATACCCCGTTCCTGCCTTCTCCCCATATCCCCTGATACATGATTACAATCGAGCTGTCCACAGTGTACAGATAAATAAATGATAAAGGGGATAAGGTGAATAACGTTCAGTGCAAGGTAAAGCCGGTAAAGTCCAATCAAAGATAGTCCATGGGTCACCAACGAGGTAGATAGTTGCTCAGCACTGCTCTCTGGTTGTGGTAGGATAGTTCAGTTGCCTGATAACAGCCGGGAAGAAACTGTCCCTGAATTTGGAGGTGTGCGTTCTCACATTCCTGTACCTCTTGCCCGATGGGAGAGGGGAGAAGAGGTGGTGACCGGGGTGAGACTGGTCCTTGATTATGCAGCTGGCCTTGCCGAGGCAGCGTGAAGTGGAGATGGGGTCAGTGGCTGTCGACGTCCCTGAAAGTTCTCCATAGTTTTATTTTTTAACTATTATTTAAAATACCATGCCTACAGCTATAATGCCAATAAAGACTCAGAGTGCTGGAGTAACCCAGTGGCTCAAAGGCCTGTGTTCCCTTGCGATGGTCTCGGGGGCAGCGGGCACTGCGTGCGACCGCCTGTGGGGTCCCGGGCCCGTGGACAAGTCTCAGAGAGGGGCAGGCAATGCACTCAGTCTCTTCGCCGCCCACAGGAGGCCGCGGGGCTGGAGTTTGTGCTGGTCTGGCTGTACTGGATGTTAAAGAGACTTGTGCAAACAGCGGACTGCTGACGTAGCAACAAACACCAGCGGCGACTTTCCAATGCTCTCTCTTGTTTTCTGATCCATTTGCAAAGAGTTCACTGCTTTGATTGCATCAACCGTGCCCCGCCCGCCTCTCTAAAGCCACTCCCCTTTCGAAAACAGGTTGTTTTCATGTATGAAAATAACTGCAGGTGCTGGTGCGAATCGAAAGTCTCGCAAAATGCTGGAGTAACTCAGCAGGTCAGGCAGCATCTAGGAGAGAGGGAATAGGTGACTTTTCGGGTCGAGACCCTTCACACCCGAGTCTGAAGAAGGGTCTCGACCCGAAACGCCACCCATTCCCTCTCTCCTCGATGCTGCCTGACCTGCTGAGTTACTCCAGCATTTTGTGATGCCAAAGGTTGTTTTCATGTAAGTTTCGATTTCCCCTCAACTCGAAACCGGACCGATCCTGGATTAGATAAGACTCGCGCGCTGGCGAAAACCGGGCAGAATTGACACAGATTGAAGTGCAGCCCATCGCCGGAGTTATCTCGGCATTTCACGCGTGGACCACGGGACTCGCAAGGCAAGGGTGTGGGGGTAAATCTGCGATTTGGGGAAACTGTATGGTATGTATGTATCGCCTCCGAGAATGTCGGGTGACGTTTTTTTGCACGGTACATGTATTGTATATATTTATTACTTGAATAAAATCTATTTTAAAACAAAAACGAGTTCTTAAGGGATACATTCTTCAGTCTGAAGAAGGGTCTCGACCCGAAACGTCACCCATTCCTTCTCTCCCGAGATGCTGCCTGACCTGCTGAGTTAGTCCAGCACTTTGTGAATAAATACCTTCGACTTGTAGCAGCATCTGCAGTTATCTTCTTATACTTCGCCGACCCCCAACCCCAGAGTAAATGCGGCCTTGCTCCGTCTAAAATTAGCAGACCCGACCCGAAACGTCACCCATTCCTTCTCTCCAGACATGCTGCCTGTCCCGCTGCGTTATTTCAGCTTTCGGTGTCGATCTTCCGTCTAAAATGACACCGCGCAGTCGAGCTGAGAACTCGGCTCAGTTTGTGGTTTCATTAGCTGTTCCTACCTGTACTGGTTCTTTGAAGGAGGACACTCCGTCAAGGAAAGATGAGGGTATGAGCACAAGAAACAGCTGGGTGTGTCCCGTGTCCTCCCTCTCCCTCACTCACTCACTCATTCACATACTCCCTCTACCTTTTATGTGATTGGACAGATTTACGCTCGTTATCCCATAAAAAAACAAAAAGTTTGTGTCGGCTCAGTTGTTGCCGGGTGAATGAATGAATGAATGAATTAATTAATGAATTAGTGAATGAATGAATAAGTTTATTGGCCAAGTACGTACAAGGAATGTGCCTTTGTGCTTCCGCTCGCAAGTAACAACAAGGACATACAGTAAACAGGGCTACAGTTTAAGAATAAGTGGTAGGCCATTTAGAACGGAGATGAGGAAAAACTTTTTCAGTCAGAGAGTTGTGAATCTGTGGAATTCTCTGCCTCAGAAGGCAGTGGAGGCCAATTCTCTGAATACATTCAAGAGAGAGCTAGATAGAGGTCTTAAGGATAACGGAGTCAGGGGGTATGGGGAGAAGGCAGGAACGGGGTACTGATTGAGAATGATCAGCCATGATCACATTGAATGGTGGTGCTGGCTCGAAGGGCCGAATGGCCTACTCCTGCACCTTTTGTCTATTGTCTATAAACAATTAGGAATAAAGCATAAAACATTAAGAATACTACATTACGGTTTAAACATGTGAGTGAAATAAACCAGACCAAAAGGGACGACAGACTTTTGGTTATTGAGTAGAACTGGTTATTGCTGGTGGAAAAAAAGCTGTTTTCATGTCTGGCTGTGGCTGCTTTGACAGTCCGGAGTCGCCTTCCAGAGGGAAGTGCTTCGAAGAGTTTGTGGCCAGGGTGAGAGGGGTCAGAGATGATCTTGCCCGCTCGCTTCCTGGCCCTTGCAATGTACAGTTCATCAATGGGGGTAAGGTTGCAGCCAACAACCTTCTCAGCTGATCGAACGATCCGTTGCAGCCTCCGGATGTCGTGCTTGGTGGCTGAGCCAAACCAGACCATGATGGAGAAGGTGAGGACGGACTCAATGATAGCAGTATAGAATTGGACCATCATTGCCTGTGGCAGATTGTGTTTCCTCAGCTGCCGCAGGAAGTACATCCTCTGTTGGGCCTTTTTGACTGTGGAGTCGATGGTGGCCCCCATTTAAGGTCCTTGAAGATGATGGTTCCAAGGAAATTAAATGACTCCACAGATGAGACTGTGTTGTTGTTGATGGTGAGTGGGGGGAGGGGAGGGAGAGGTCTCCTAAAGTCTACTATCAGTTCCGCTGTCTTAAGAGTATTGAGCTCCAGGTTGTTGCGATGGCACCAGGACGCCAGCTGTGTCACTTCCCCTCTGTAGGCAGATTCCTCCCCATCCTGGATCAGTCCAATCAGGGTTGTGTCATCCGCAAACTTGAGGAGCTTGACAGAGGAGTCTGTGGAGGTGCAGTCATTGGTGTAGAGAGAGTAAAGGAGAGGGGAGAGTACGCAGCCTTGCGGTGCTCCTATGCTGAGGGTCTGCGGGTCCAAGATGTGCTTTCCCAGCCTCACATGCTGCTTCCTGTCCGTCAGGAAGTTGATGAACCACTGACAGAGGGGTTCAGGCACAGTCAGCTGGGAGAGTTTGTAGTGTAGTAGCTCTGGCACAATGGTGTTAAAAGCAGAGCTAAAGTCCACAAACAGAATCCTGGCATACGTCCCCTTGCAGTCTAGGTGCTGGAGGATGAAGTGCAGGGCTAGGTTGACTGCGTCATCCACCGATCTATTGGCCCTGTGTGCAAACTGCAGGGGGTCCAGCAGGGGGTTTGTGATGTTTTTCAGCTGGGCCAGCACAAGTCTTTCAAAGGTCTTCATGACTACAGAGGTAAGTGCGACAGGCCTGTAGTCATTAAGACCAGTGATTCTTGTCTTTTTGCGTACAGGGACAAAAGTGGGTTCCTTGAAGCAGGCAGGGACAGTGCAGGTTTGCAGGGACTGGTTGAAAATGTCTGTGTAGATCGGTGCCAGTTGATCGGCACAGAGCTCGAGGGTAGAGGGGGAAACATTGTCCGGTCCTGGAGATTTCCGGCTTTTCTGTTTCCTGAACAGCCTCTCCACCTCTGCAATTTCTATTGTTGGAAATAGAGAAGTGGCCAGACTGATGTTGGGCAGCAAGGAGAGGGTGCGTAGTGGACAAGGGGTCAGTCTTTGCAGACTGGAGTCAGTCTGTGAGTGGGTGTGAAGTGGTGTAAGAAAATAACTGCAGATGCTGGTACAAATCGAAGGTATTTATTCACAAAATGCTGGAGTAACTCAGCAGGTCAGGCAGCATCTCAGGAGAGAAGGAATGGGCGACGTTTCGGGTCGAGACCCTTCTTCAGGTTACAAAGGAGTAGTGGCGGGGGAGGGGCCAGTCTTTGCAGACTGGAATCAGTCTGTGAGTGGGTGTGAAGTGGTGATTGGGGCGGAGTGGGTGGGGAAGGGTCCAGTCTTTGCAGAATTTATTCTGCAATCCTGCCAACTGCCAGTGAAGTGTGGAGACTGTTCCCTCAGACAAGTTCATAAGTGATAGGAGCAGAATTAGGTCATTCGGCCCATCAAGTCTACGCAGCCATTCAAACATGGCTGATCTATCTCTCCCTCCGAACCCCATTCTCCTGCCTTTACCCCATAACTCCTGACACCCAGGAAAGGATTGCAGATACTGGTTTAAATCGAAGGTACACACAAAATGCTGGGCTCTGGAGTAACTCAGTGGGACAGGCAGCATCCTTGCCTGTCCGGCTGTGTTATCGGGCATTTTGTGTGTACCCTGGCATCATGGCAGTGGATCCGTGGACAACTGGGTATGGCTTTCCATTGAGAGAGAGGGCGATCATTTATGTGACATCATAAGTTTTTTCTTTTAAAATAATTTTCGATCTGTACATACCATTAAAGACACAGGTCAGTTAGGCTCACGCCACCGCCCAGCGCAGCTGTTATCCCCACATCTCCTCTCCTGATTTCCCTGCACTCCGTCCACCTATCCTTCCTTACAAGCGCCATCAATCCACATCTGATAGTTTACCTTTTAATGTTCACTAAAGAATGATTATCGCGACCTTTTCAACTTGCTGTGCGTGTCGCTGTGTCGGCCCAGACAGGAGCTCCAGGGGTAAATGCTGTGCGTGTCGCTGTGTCGGCCCAGACAGGAGCTCCAGGGGTAAATGCTGTGCGTGTCGCTGTGTTGGCCCAGACAGGAGCTCTAGGGGTAAATGCTGTGCGTGTCGCTGTGTCGGCCCAGACAGGAGCTCTAGGGGTAAATGCTGTGCGTGTCGCTGTGTCGGCCCAGACAGGAGCTCTAGGGGTAAATGCTGTGAAACTGTCACATGATTTAGCATAGCTTAGTTTATTATTGTCACAGTGAAAACGTTTTTTGTTCTATCCAGTCAGCGAAAAGACTATGCATGATTACAATTTTGGAAACATATAAAAATAGGTGCAGGAGTAGGTCATTCAGCCCTTCGAGCCAGCACCGCCATTCAATATGATCATACAATACAATACAATACAATATATCTTTATTGTCATTGTACCCAGGGGTACAACGAGATTGGGAATGCGCCTCCCATACGATGTAATAATTTAAGTAATTTCGACAACAGCAACCCAACGAAACGAAACAATTGTAACAGTTTTAGACAGGGTAAAGTGCAAGTTGATCTATGTGGCCATCCGGCTCAGCAGGACCGGTTCATAGCAGCTATGGCCCTGGGGATGAAGCTGTTCCTGAGTCTGGAGGTGCGGGCGTAGAAGGCCTTGTATCGTCTGCCTGATGGAAGGAGTTCGAACAGACTGTTGCGGGGGTGTGAAGAGTCTTTGTGGATGCTGGTGGCTTTTCTGAGGCATCGTGTGTTGTAGATGCCCTCCAAGTCTGGTAGCTGTATTCCGATGGCCCTCTGAGCTCTATGGACTACCCGCTGTAGAGCTTTCCTTTCTGCCTCCGTGCAGCTGAGGTACCACACAGGGATGCCATGCGTAAGGATGCTCTCTATGGTGCAGCGGTAGAAGGTCGTCAGCAGCTGTTGGGGTAGACCAGACTTTTTCAGTGTTCTTAAGTAGAACAGTCTTTGTTGTGCCTTCTTGACCAGCGCAGCAGTGTTATTGGACCATGTTAGGTCCTCCGAAATGTGAGTGCCCAGAAACTTGAAGCTGGACACTCTCTCCACACTGTCCCCGTTGATAGAGATCGGGGCATATTCCCCGTTATGTGACCTACGGAAGTTGGTGATCAGCTCCTTGGTCTTGGTGGTATTTAGGGACAGGTTGTTATCCGAGGACCAGTCCGCCAGGTTCTGCACCTCCGCTCTATAGTTTGTTTCATCCCCGTTGGTGATAAGCCCGATCACCGTTGTGTCGTCTGCAAACTTGACAATGGTGTTGGTGTTGAATGCAGGAACACAGTCGTGTGTGAAGAGGGAGTAGAGCATGGGGCTCAGAGCACAGCCCTGTGGTGTGCCGGTACTCAGGGTGATAGTGGAGGACAGGTGCGGGCCTATTCTCACTGCCTGCGGACGTTCCAGCAGGAAGTCCAGGATCCAGTCACATAATGACGAGCTGAGGCCTAGCTGGTGGAGTTTGGTGATGAGCTTGGTGGGGATGACCGTGTTGAAGGCTGAGCTATAGTCTATGAATAGCATCCTCACGTACGTGCCCTGTCTCTCTAGGTGAGTCAGGACAGTGTGAAGAGCCAGAGAGATGGTGTCCTCTGTGGATCTATTTGCCCTGTATGCAAATTGATGTGGGTCCAGTAAGTCAGGGATGCTGGATTTGATGTGTGAGAGGACCAGCCTCTCAAAGCACTTCATGACTATCGGCGTTAGGGCAACCGGGCGGTAGTCGTTCAGGTTGGAGATCTTTGCTTTTTTCGGCACCGGAACTATGATAGCCGACTTCAGGCACTTGGGGACCGTAGCCAGAGATAATGACAGGTTAAAGATCCTGGTGAATACCTCAGCCAGCTGTTCAGCACAGTCCTTCAGTACCCTTCCTTGAACTCCATCCGGTCCTGCAGCCTTGCGTGGGTTGACCCTTTGCAGAGCGCGTTGTACCTCCTGTGTGCTCAGTTGCAAGACCTGTCCCACCGCCTCGGCTGGGGTTCTTTCACTCAAGGTGGTTTTGCCAGTTTCAAAGCGGGCAAAGGTGTTAAGCTCGTTGGTCAGTGCCATATCGCTGTGGGGGCAGTGATGTCCCTGACACCCTGCCACATGCTTCTGGTGTCCGTGGTGTTGAAGTGGTCTTCCACCCATTGCCTGTGGGTGTCTTTGGCCCTTTTAATACCTTTGTTCAGGTTTGACCTGGCAACACTGTATGCTGAAGTGTCACCAGATTTAAAGGCATTGTTGCGTGCCCTCAGCAGGTTCTGTACCTCCTTGTTCATCCAGAGTTTCCGGTTTGGGAACATCTTTATCTCCTTGTCCTCCGTGACATTCTCCACACAGCAGTTGATGTAGGAGAGCACAGTGGATGCGTATTCCTCCAAGTCTACCTCTGAACCGTAGGTGGCCTGTTGTGCAAACAGGTCCCAGTCGGTGCGATCAAAGCAGTCCTGGAGTTGTAGGGTGGCATCCTCGGGCCATATTTTGACCGTCTTTATTGTGGGTTTGGTCTTGCGGATGAGGGGGTTTGTATGCGGGCAGTAGAAACAGTGAGAGGTGATCGGATTGTCCCAGGGGTGGGCAGGGGAGAGCTCTGTAGGCGTCCTTTACATTGGTGTACACCTTATCCAGTGTGTTTGAGCCCCTGGTAGGGCACTGCACATGCTGATGGAATTTGTGGAGCGAGGCTCGTAGGTCGACCTGATTGAAGTCCCCTGCAACAATGAAGGCACCGCCGGGGTGGGCATCCTGCTGCTTACTGATGGCCGAGTGTAGCTGTGCTAGTGCTAGGTTAGCATTAGCCTGTGGGGGAATGTATACGGCCATGATGATGACCACCGTAAACTCCCGCGGCAGATAGAATGGCCTACATTTGAGCAGTAAGTACTCCAGGTCTGGGGAGCAGTAGCTCTCTATTGCGGAATGGTTGGTGCACCAGTCATTGTTGATGTAGATGCAGAGCCCACCGCCCTTGCTCTTACCGGTCCTTTGTACTATCAGCACGATGTAGTGAGCGGTTTGTTAGCTCCACAGCCCCGTCGGGGACCAGCGCGTTGAGCCACGTCTCCGTGAAGATCATCTAACATCAGTACCCCATTCCTGCTTTTTTCCTCATACCCCTTGATTCCGTTAGCCCTCAGAGCAAAATGTAACTCGCTCTTGAAAACATCCAGTAAATTGGCCTCCAATGCCTTCTGTGGCAGCGAATTCCACAGATTCACAACTCTCTGAGTGAAGAAATCTTTCCTCATCTCAGTCCTAAATGGCCTACCCCTTATTCTTAAACTGTGACCCCTGGTTCTGGACTCCCCCAACATCAGGAACTTTTTTTCCTGCATCTAGCCTGTCCAATCCTTTAAGAATTTTATAACTTTCTATAAGGTCCCCTCTCATCCTTCTAAATTCCAGTGAACACAAGCCCGGTCGACCCATTCTTTCATCATATGACAGTCCCGCCATCCCGGGAATTAACCTTGTGATGGTTCCGCTTCCGCCGCCTCTCCTCTGAGCGGCGAAATCTGCTTTCGTAAACACGATATAAAATATATTCTTGTCAGATATGGACTGCATTTGTTTCCAGCAATTGTATGTCTATCCTTGTGTGTGTTCATCTCTGATCTTTGTCCAAATATCTGCTTGACACAAAAAAACCCGTGCCTCTGTAAACCAATGACCTGCCAAGCTTGGTCCTGCCCCTCCACTCCCCCCTCCCCCCGCAATGTTTGAAGAAGGGTCATAACCCTAAACGTCACCTATCCATGTTCTCCACAGATGCTGCCTGACCCGCTGAGTTACTCCAGCACTCTGTGAAACGTCATCTATCCATGTTCTCCACAGATGCTGCCTGACCCGCTGAGTTACTCCAGCACTCTGTGAAACGTCACCTATCCATGTTCTCCACAGATGCTGCCTGACCTGCTGAGTTAGTCCAGCACTTTGTGAATTCTGTGAAACGCAGTGAAACACAGTCTCTTGTGCATCATGGGGGTCAACGCAGCCCTTTGTGTTCAAGTCGTGTTGACTGCACTCATAAATGTATTCCAACTCTCCAATGAAACAAGGCGGTTGCTTCTGTTTTTTAAATACATGTTTGAGCAGAGTTAGTTCTCATGAACAGGATGGAAAGCGTCTCTCCAGCCCCGCTACAATCTCCATTGTGTTGGCTGTCCTTATCGTCCGTGTGTTGCTCGCTCTGTGGGTGGTGGCAAGAAGAGGTGAGGATCTATTTAACGCCGCCTCTCCAAAAACGTTTCTTCTGCAGTCGCGTTTTAGTTTTATTGACACAGTGTGATCTCCACTGATGCGCGGCCTGAACAAGTCGTTAAAGTCGCCGAATACTAGTTTCATCTGCATTGTCTGAAATTCTTTGCAACCAATTGGTCAATCTACATTCACCTTTGTATCTTCCATTTTGCTCTATCTATTGAACTTGATTGAGTATGAACTGATTGTGTTTCGCTTGCTTGGAAAGCGGGCGAAACAAAGCTTTTCACTGTACCTCCGTGCACGTGTCAATAATAAACCTAAACCTTTCCTCGTTAATTTGATTTCTCTCCCCTGTTCCAGGCCTGCTTGCAAATCTGCTCACGCCACAACAACATACCTCCATATTCAGCCGCTTGAAATTTAGCTTATGATTTCATGATCCTACTTCATACATCCTTGCTATTGAGGGAGTGCAGCGCAGGTTCACCAAGTTAATTCCCGGGATGGCGGGACTATATAATAGTCATCAATTACAATATACATCAATGACTTGGATGAAGGGATTAAAAGTACCATTAGCAAATTTGCCGATGATACAAAGCTAGGTGGCAGTGTGAACTGTGAGGAAGATGCTATGAGGTTGCAGGGTGACTTGGACAGGTTGTGTGAGTGGGCGGATACATGGCAGATGCAGTTTAATGTAGATAAGTGTGAGGTTATCCACTTTGGTGGTAAGAATAGGAAGGCAGATTATTATCTGAATGGTGTCAAGTTAGGAAAAGGGGACGTACAACGTGATCTGGGTGTCTTTGTGCATCAGTCACTGAAAGGAAGCATGCAGGTACAGCAGGCAGTGAAGAAAGCCAATGGAATGTTGGCCTTCATAACAAGAAGAGTTGAGTATAGGAGAAAAGAGGTCCTTCTGCAGTTGTACAGGGCCCTAGCGAGACCGGACCTGGAGTACTATGTGCAGTTTTGGTCTCCAAATTTGAGGAAGGATATTCTTGCTATTGAGGGCATGCAGCGTAGGTTTACTAGGTTAATTCCCGGAATGGCGGGACTGCCATATGTTGAAAGACTGGAGCGACTAGGTTTGTATACACTGGAATTTAGAAGGATGAGAGGGGATCTTATCGAAACGTATAAGATTATTAAGGGGTTGGACACGTTAGAGGCAGGAAACATGTTCCCAATGTTGGAGGAGTCCAGAACCAGGGGCCACAGTTTAAGAATATGGGGTAGGCCATTTAGAACAGAGATGAGGAAAAACCTTTTTAGTCAGAGAGTTGTGAATCTGTGGAATTCTCTGCCTCAGAGGGCAGTGGAGGCCAATTCTCTGAATACATTCAAGAGAGAGCTAGATAGAGCTCTTAAGGATAGCGGAGTCAGGGGGTATGGGGAGAAAGCAGGAACGGGGTATTGATTGAGAATGATCAGCCATGATCACATTGAATGGTGGTGCTGGCTCGAAGGGCCGAATGGCCTACTCCTGCACCTATTGTCTATTGACTGACGTAAGATGGAAGAATGGGTCGACTGGGCTTGTATTCACTGGAATTTAGAAGGATGAGAGGGGATCTTATGGAAACAAATAAAATTCTTAAAGGATTGGACAGGCTAGATGCAGGAAAAGTGTTCCCGACGTTGGGGGAGTCCAGATTAGATGCTCCATCTAAACTAGTCCCGTTTTCCTGCATTTGATCCATGTACGTGTCCAAACATGTTTTACATTTTGTTTTAGTACCTGCCTCACCTACCTCCTCTGTTAACTAATTTCTTACACCCGCCATCCCCTGAGTGAAAAGGTTACCCCTCAGGTAATTTTCCTCTGCCTTTGAATAGACAACAGGTGCAGGAGGAGGCCATTCGGCCCTTCGAGCCAGCACCGCCATTCAATATGATCATGGCTGATCATTCTCAATCAACTTACTCACTTTTGAATATCATCATCGTTAGTCAAATATCTAATATCAAGAATGTTTTATTGTCATCTGAAATTCTTACTTGCAGCAGCAAAACAGAATATGTAAACATAGTACAGTTAAAGAATATAATAAATGAGAAAAAATGTTCAGTGTGCGCATATATACGCATACTCACCTACCGTACACACACACACACACACACACACACAAACACACACACACACACACACACACACACACACACACACACACACACACACACACACACACACACACACATATATATATATGGGGGCGTGGCTGTGTTCTGCAGCTGCGGCTCACCGGCAGTCTCTCTGTCTTTTTTTTGTTTTTTGTCTATTGTCATCGTTTAATGTACGTTTTGTTCTATTTTTAATTCTGTGTATGTGGGGGGGTGGTGGGGGGGTTGGGGGAAACCTTTTTTCTAATCTCCTCCTCAACGGAGATGCGACCTTTACCGTGTCGTATCTCCGTTCGCGCTACGGCCTAACATCGTGGAGTCGGCGGCCTCCAGCTGGGATCGACCTTGAAGACTCCGGTCGCAGGGCCTGGACTTACCATCTCGGAGGCTTCGGCCGTGGGCCCTGCAGACCGCAACATCGGGAGTTCGCAGGTCCCTGGCTGGCGACCGGTTTTTTGGGAGCTCCAGCCGTAGCAGCTTCGACCGCCCCGAAGCTCGAGGTACGATCGACCCGCTCGCAGGCCCTTCAACGCCCTGCGTGGCTCGGCCGCGGCACTTTCCATCGCCCGGTGGGGACTCAGGACTTTCATCGGCCTGCTCGGCTCGGCCCTGGGACTTTCCATCGCCCGGTGGGGGCTTCAAAAAGTTGGGAGCCTCGATCACCTCGTGGCACCACGGGAGAAGAATGAGGAGGAGATAAGACTTTTCTTTGCCTTCCATCACAGTGAGGGTGTGCCTAGAGCAATCACTGTGATGGCTGTTTGTGTAAAAAATTGTATCTGTGTGTCCTGTGCTTTTTGTTGTCTACTGCCGACCCTGACGTGAGAGGACGCTGGCGTTGTTTATTCGCCGCTTCTCCTTTAGGATAGTTTGTCTGTTTGTTTTTATGTTATGATTGTTCTTGTAAAGAGCTTTGAGCTCCCGATAAGGCGCTATATAAAATAAATGCTTATTATTATTATTATTATTATTATAAACATACATGCACACATAAAAAACAAACAAAAATAGTGAAATAATAATACTCTATGTCGTTCAGAGCTTATTGGAGGTTGTAGTGTTTGACAGGGGAGAGTCAGTGGATGTGGTGTACCTCGACTTTCAGAAAGCCTTCGACAAGGTCCCACATAGGAGATTAGTGGGCAAAATTAGGGCACATGGTATTGGGGAGAGGGTACTGACATGGATAGAAAATTGGTTGACAGACAGAAAGCAAAGAGTGGGGATAAATGGGGCCCTTTCGGAATGGCAGGCAGTGACCAGTGGGGTACCGCAAGGTTCGGTGCTGGGACCCCAGCTATTTACAATATACATTAATGACTTAGACGAAGGGATTAAAAGTACCATTAGCAAATTTGCAGATGATATTAAGCTGGGGGGTAGTGTGAATTGTGAGGAAGATGCAATAAGGCTGCAGGGTGACTTGGACAGGTTGTGTGAGTGGGCGGATACATGGCAGATGCAGTTTAATGTAGATAAGTGTGAGGTTATTCACTTTGGAAGTAAGAATAGAAAGGCAGATTATTATCTGAATGGTGTCAAGATAGGAGGAGGGGGAGTTCAACGAGATCTGGGTGTCCTAGTGCATCAGTCAATGAAAGGAAGCATGCAGGTACAGCAGGCAGTGAAGAAAGCCAATGGAATGTTGGCCTTCATAACAAGAGGAGTTGAGTATAGGAGCAAAGAGGTCCTTCTACAGTTGTACCGGGCCCTGGTGAGACCGCACCTGGAGTACTGTGTGCAGTTTTGGTCTCCAAATTTGAGGAAGGATATTCTTGCTATGGAGGGCGTGCAGCGTAGGTTCACTAGGTTAATTCCCGGAATGGCGGGACTGTCGTATGTTGAAAGGCTGGAGCGATTGGGCTTGTATACACTGGAATTTAGAAGGATGAGGGGGGATCTTATTGAAACATATAAGATAATTAGGGGATTGGACACATTAGAGGCAGGAAACATGTTCCCAAAGTTGGGGGAGTCCAGAACAAGGGGCCACAGTTTAAGAATAAGGGGTAGGCCATTTAGAACGGAGATGAGGAAGAACTTTTTCAGTCAGAGAGTGGTGAAGGTGTGGAATTCTCTGCCTCAGAAGGCAGTGGAGGCCAGTTCGTTGGATGCTTTCAAGAGAGAGCTGGATAGAGCTCTTAAGGATAGCAGAGTGAGGGGGTATGGGGAGAAGGCAGGAACGGGGTACTGATTGAGAGTGATCAGCCATGATCGCATTGAATGGCGGTGCTGGCTCGAAGGGCTGAATGGCCTACTCCTGCACCTATTGTCTATTGTCTTTTGTCTATTGTTTAACAGCCTGATGGCTGCAGGAAACAAACAGTTCTTGAACCTATCATATTAACATCTCGTTATGGAACCTCATACCTTTATGCATCCAGAAATTTGCTTTGTTTAATTAAGCAACTTAGAATTCATAGCCCTTTGTGGTTGCAAATGTTCAGAATCACCACCATTTTGGTTCATTTTGGTTCAAAATTGGTTGGCGGACAGGAAGCAAAGAGTAGGAATAAACGGGTACTTTTCGGAATGGCAGGCAGTGACTAGTGGGGTACCGCAAGGCTCAGTGCTGGGACCCCAGTTATTTACAGTGTATATTAATGATTTGAACGAGGGAATTGAATGCAACATCTCTAAGTTTGCGGATGACACGAAGCTGGGTGGCAGTGTTAGCTGCGTGGAGGATGCTAGGAGGCTGCAGAGTGACTTGGATAGATTAGGCGGGTGGGCAAATGCATGGCAGATGCAATATAATGTGGATAAATGTGAGGTTATCCACTTTGGCGGCAAGAACAGGAAAGCTGAGTATTACCTGAATGGTGACCGATTGGGAGAAGGGGAGATGCAACGTGACCTGGGTGTCATGGTGCACCAGTCATTGAAAGCAAGCATGCAGGTGCAGCAGGCAGTGAAGAAAGCGAATGGTATGTTGGCATTCATAGCAAGAGGATTTGAGTTTAGGAGCAGGGAGGTTCTGCTGCAGTTGTACAGGGCCTTGGTGAGACCGCACCTGGAGTATTGTGTGCAGTTTTGGTCTCCTAACCTGAGGAAAGACGTTCTTGCCTTAGAGGGAGTACAGAGAAGGTTCACCAGATTGATCCCTGGGATGGCGGGACTTACATATGAGGAAAGACTAGATAGACTGGGCTTGTACTCACTGGAATTTAGAAGACTGAGGGGGGATCTTATAGAAACATATAAAATTCTTAAGGGGTTGGAGAGGCTAGATGCGGGAAAATTGTTCCCGATGTTGGGGGAGTCCAGAACCAAGGGTCACAGCTTAAGGATAAGGGGGAAGTCTTTTAGGACCGAGATGAGAAAACATTTCTTCACACAGAGAGTGGTGAGTCTGTGGAATTCTCTGCCACAGAAGTAGTTGAGGCAGGTTCATTGGCTATATTTAAGAGGGAGTTAGATGTGGCCCTTTTTGCTAAAGGATCAGGGGGTATGGAGAGAAGGCAGGTACAAGCTACTGAGCTGAATGATCAGCCATGATCATATTGAATGGCGGTGCAGGCTCGAAGGGCCGAATGGCCTACTCCTGCACCTATTTTCTATGTTTCTATGTTTCTATGTTTCATTTCCCTCATTTTGGTTCATTTTTGTGTGGTTTGCACTGTGTCTGTAAACATAACCCAGCCTCACCTGCATGTACACACGGACACACACACGCACACACACACACGGACACACACACACACACACATGCACACGCACACACGCACACACGCACACACACATGCACACACACACACACACATACACAGACACACACACACAGACACACACATACACAGACAGACACACACGTGCACACAGACGCACACATACACAGACACACACACACAGACACACACACACACACATACACACACACACGCACACACTCAGACACACACGCACAGACACACACACACACACACACACACACACACACACGCACAGACACACACACACAGACACACACACACGCCCAAACACAGACACACACACGCCCAGACACACGCACACACACAGACACACACACACATGCACACACACACACATACACAGACACAGACACAGACACACACACACACACCCAGACACACATACACAGACAGACACACACATGCACACACAGACGCCCAGACACACATACAGACACACACACATGCACACAGACACGCCCACACACACACACACACGCCCACACACACATACACACACACACATGCACACACACACACACGCCCAGACACAGACACACATGCACACACACACATACACACACATGCGCACACGCCCAGACACAAATACAGACATGCACACACACACGCCACACACACACACACACACACACACACACACACACACACACACACACACACACACACACACACACACACACACACACACACACACACACACACACACACACACACACACACACATAGAAGCTGTAAAGTCTTCACGTCTATTGAATTGTAAATTACCTCTTGCAGGATTGAATTTTGCAGAGAACATGCTGCTGCGTGTTTTGCTCTCTAGTTGAACTGACAGGAAGCACCTGTCATTGTGGTTTGTCTCAAGTGATTTTTCTTCACTGATAGACCAGAACATTTATGATGTGCCAGGCACCTCAACGGAATTTTGTGAGTTAAGCTAATAGTCCACAAACATTTAGGAATCAATAGATCCCTTGCAGATCGAGGGGGGGGGTATGATGACACTGGATTTTTTTTTTTACTCCCACCACTCCTGAGGGGCATCATTTAGAGGAGGTACGTGGGCGAGTTTTTTACACCAAGTGTGGTGGGTGTCTGGACTACATGTCAGAAGTGGTAGTGGATAGGTTACTGGTGTTTAAGAGGCTTTTACATGAGTACATGGATATGCAGAGAATGGAGGGATAAGGGTCACATGCAGGCGAAGAAGGTTAGTTCAAATTGGCATCATGTTCAGCACAGACATTTTGTGCTGTACTGTTCTATGCTCACAAGTTCACAAGTTATAGGAGTAGAATTAAGCCATTCGGCCCATCGAGTCTACTCTTCCATTCAAACATGGCTGATCGGACTTATCATCGGCGGAGCCGGCCGTCTTCGGAGGCTGCAGGAGCGGCTGCGACTCGCCTTGGGCTCGGCCCGCTGCGGACCGTCCGGCGCGGCCTGCAACCACAACAACCTGACCGCGGGAGAGGACGGCAGGAGAAGGGAAAAGACATTGTGGCCTTCCATCACAGCGAGGAGAGAACTGGAGGAGACTCACTGTGATGGATGTTTTCTTGATGGATGTTTCTTCTTTTGTGTGTTTTTGGGGTTGTGTAATTTTAATGCCTATTTTGATGCTTTTGTTGTTGGACTATGGGTGACATAATTTCGTCCAATTTGGATGACAAATAAAGCTATCTATCTATCTATCTATCTATCTATCTATCTATTCCGTAAGTTTTAATGAGGTCCTTCCTCAACCTTCTAAACTGCAGTAAGTACAGGCCCAGTGCTGTCAAAAGTCCATCATATGCTAACCTACTCATTCCTGAAATCATTCTTGTAAACCTCCTCTGTGCCCTCTCCAGAGCCAGCACATCCTTCCTCAGATATGGGGCCCATATTGTTCACAGTACTCCAAATGTGGCCTGACCAGCGCCTTATAGAGCCTCAGCATTACATCTCTGTTTTTGTATTCCAGTCCTCTTGACATAAATACTAGCATTGAATTTGCCTTCCTTACTACTGATTCGACTTGCAAATGAACTTTGGTAATACTTTGGTAATATTCCTTTTGTATCTCCCAATAAAAACAACCTTGAATCCAATGGTATGATCTTATTCATCAATTGTTCAAAATTTTTTTTTAGGTCTTTCCAAAAAGGAGTTACCTTCTGACATGCCCATGTAGAGTGTAAAAAAGTACCCACATCTTGGTTGCATCTAAAACAAATTTCAGATGAGTTTGGTTTTAAATTGTTTAATTTTTTCGAGGTTAAATATAGTTGATGTAAAAAATTATATTGTACTAAACTATATCTCACATTAATAGTATTTTTCATACTATCTAAACACAGTCTTTCCTAACTTGGTTCATCAATGATAATATTAAGATCTGTTTCCCATCTTTGCCTTGATTTTTAAATTCCTATCTTTGGACTAGATTTTTGTAATAATTTATACATTGATGATATAATTTTTTTTATTCCCTTGCCCTGAATTAAGGATTCAATTCCTTTAATCTGAAATAGAGACATTGAATTACCTAACTTTTCCCTTAAAAAAGATTGTAATTGATAATAGAAAAAAATACTATTCCCTGGAATTTAATATTTATTTCTCAATTGAGAAAATGTCAATAGACAATAGACAATAGACAATAGGTGCAGGAGTAGGCCATTCAGCCCTTCGAGCCAGCACCGCCATTCAATGCGATCATGGCTGATCACTCTCAATCAGTACCCCGTTCCTGCCTTCTCCCCATACCCCCTCACTCCGCTATCCTTAAGAGCTCTATCCAGCTCTCTCTTGAAAGCATCCAACGAACTGGCCTCCACTGCCTTCTGAGGCAGAGAATTCCACACCTTCACCACTCTCTGACTGAAAAAGTTCTTCCTCATCTCTGTTCTAAATGGCCTACCCCTTATTCTTAAACTGTGGCCCCTTGTTCTGGACTCCCCCAACATTGGGAACATGTTTCCTGCCTCTAATGTGTCCAATCCCCTAATTATCTTATATGTTTCAATAAGATCCCCCCTCATCCTTCTAAATTCCAGTGTATACAAGCCCAATCGCTCCAGCCTTTCAACATACGACAGTCCCGCCATTCCGGGAATTAACCTAGTGAACCTACGCTACACGCCCTCAATAGCAAGAATATCCTTCCTCAAATTTGGAGACCAAAACTGCACACAGTACTCCAGGTGCGGTCTCACCAGGGCCCGGTACAACTGTAGAAGAACCTCTTTGCTCCTATACTCAACTCTTCTTGTTACGAAGGCCAACATTCCATTGGCTTTCTTCACTGCCTGCTGTACCTGCATGCTTCCTTTCATTGACTGATGCACTAGGACACCCAGATCTCGTTGAACTCCCCCTCCTCCTAACTTGACACCATTCAGATAATAATCTGCCTTTCTATTCTTACTTCCAAAGTGAATAACCTCACACTTATCTACATTAAACTGCATCTGCCATGTATCCGCCCACTCACACAACCTGTCCAAGTCACCCTGCAGCCTTATTGCATCTTCCTCACAATTCACACTACCCCCCAGCTTAGTATCATCTGCAAATTTGCTAATGGTACTTTTAATCCCTTCGTCTAAGTCATTAATGTATATCGTAAATAGCTGGGGTCCCAGCACCGAACCTTGCGGTACCCCACTGGTCACTGCCTGCCATTCCGAAAGGGCCCCATTTATCCCCACTCTTTGCTTTCTATCTGTCAACCAATTTTCTATCCATGTCAGTACCCTACCCCCAATACCATGTGCCCTTATTTTGCCCACTAATCTCCTATGTGGGACCTTGTCGAAGGCTTTCTGAAAGTCGAGGTACACCACATCCACTGACTCTCCCCTGTCAATTTTCCTAGTTACATGCTCAAAAAATTCCAATAGATTTGTCAAGCATGATTTCCCCTTCGTAAATCCATGCTGACTCGGAATGATCCCGTTACTGCTATCCAAATGCTCAGCAATTTCGTTTTTTATAATTGACTCCAGCATCTTCCCCACCACTGATGTCAGACTAACTGGTCTATAATTACCCATTTTCTCTCTCCCTCCTTTCTTAAAAAGTGGGATAACATTTGCTATCCTCCAATCCACAGGAACTGATCCTGAATCTATAGAACATTGAAAATGATCTCCAATGCTTCCACTATTTCTGGAGCCACCTCCTTAAGTACCCTGGGATGCAGACCATCAGGCCCTGGGGATTTATCAGCCTTCAGTCCCATCAGTCTACCCAAAACCATTTCCTGCCTAATGTGGATTTCCTTCAGTTCCTCCATCACCCTAGGTTCTCCGGCCCCTAGAACATTTGGGAGATTGTGTGTATCTTGCTCAGTGAAGACAGATCCAAAGTAACGGTTTAACTCGTCTGCCATTTCTTTGTTCCCCATAATAAATTCCCCTGCTTCTGTCTTCAAGGGACCCACATTTGCCTTGACTATTTTTTTCCTCTTCACGTACCTAAAAAAACTTTTGCTATCCTCCTTTATATTATTGGCTAGTTTACCCTCGTACCTCATCTTTTCTCCCCGTATTGCCTTTTTAGTTAACTTTTGTTGCTCTTTAAAAGAGTCCCAATCCTCTGTCTTCTCACTCTTCTTTGCTATGTTATACTTCCTCTCCTTAATTTTTATGCTGTCCCTGACTTCCCTTGTCAGCCACAGGTGTCTCTTACTCCCCTTAGAGTCTTTCCACCTCTTTGGAATAAATTGATCCTGCAACCTCTGCATTATTCCCAGGAATACCTGCCATTGCTGTTCTACCGTCTTCCCTGCTAGGGCCCCCTTCCAGTCAATTTTGGTTATTTCCTTCATAGCAATCTCCTATATTTTTAATACCCTTCTGTTCCCAGACTGGTAGTATTTGATTATTCCAAGCAATCAGCAATAATCTATTTTTTACTAATGGAGTTTTAGCTGTTAAAAAAAATCTTTTATCATTAACTTTAACTGTTTTCAACAATGTATTAATTAAATGTTTTAGCAAAGGTGACTCTTTATCCTTAACTAGTAGCTTCGCTTCCCATTTATATATAAATTCTTCTGGACATAACTCTTTTATTTTATCCATTTCAATTTTAACCCATGCTGTTTTTCCACCCTCTCGACTTGCAAATGAACTTTTTGTGAGTCCTGCACGAGCACCCAGCCTCAACTACCTCCACTGGCAGCTTGTTCCATACACCCACCACATTTTGTATGAAAAAGTTACCCCTCAGATTCCTATTAAATCTTTTCCCCTTCATCTTAAACTATGTCCTCTGGTCCTCGATTCCCCTACTCTGGGCAAGAGACTCTGTGCATCTACCCGATCTATTCCTTTCATGATTTTATACACCTCATTAAGATTACCCCTCATCCTCCTGCGCTCCAAGGAATAGACTCCCAGCATACTCAATCTCTCCCTGCAGCTCAGACCCTCTAGCCCTGGCAACATCCTTGTAAATCTTCTCTATACCCGTTATACCTTGACAACATATTCCCATAACGCAGAACTGAACACAATACTCTAAATGCAGCCTCACCAACATCTTATAAAATTGCAACCTGACCTCCTAACTTCTATACTCAATACTCTAGCTGATGAAGGCCAATGTGCCAAAAGCCTTTTTGATCACCTGATCTACCTGCGACTCGACCTTCAAGGAATCATGCACCTGCACTCCGAGATCCCTCTGCTCTACAACACTCCCCAGATTCCCACCATTCACTGTGTAGGTTTTGCCCATGTTAGACTTCCCAAAATGCAATACCTCACATTTCTCTGTATTAAATCCCATCGACCATTCCTCAGCCCACCTGGCCAATCGATCAAGATCCTGCTGCAATTTTTTACAACCATCTTCACGATCTGCAATACCACCCACTTTTGTATCATCTGCAAACTTGCTAATCTAGCCGTTTAGCAAATAGTAATGGGTCCAGCACTGAAACCTAAGGCATACCACTAGTCACAGGATTATCCCACCTTTTGTGAACAGTATTGAAGTGGGAAACTTCCTCAGTCCAGATGCAGTGCAGCAGGCTTGTAGGAAGAGCATTGTCGATGAGGAGCTAGATTTGGAGAACGACTTTAACGCTACTAATGCGACATGTCTGTTGTCACAGCATTGTTCCATGCAGCATCTCGGCTCATTCCCAGTGCCCTCTGGAGTGAATCAATTTGGCTAAAAGCTGTTTTTTGTAACAGTTGGTAAACCAGGAGGAGATGGAGATGAATCATCCACTTGGCATTTTTCAGTAAAATTTGTTGCAAATGTCTCTTGTAATTGACGACCACACTCTGGGCTCCACTACCAATGAGCACTATTCCTTTCTCTGCTCAGTTTGATGCCTTATCTCTGCTTGTTTAGAAAGGAATTAACCTAGTTGATTACTGAAAGAAACATCCAACTAATTGTGAAGAATTATGATGGAAGAAATATCAGGAAAACAAAATATTCCAAGGGATGGGATTAAAATGCATGGCCAATTGAGAGACAGATACTGGCATTTAGTTCAATGGTTCAATAGCTCCTTTATTGTCACGTGTACAGGCATACAGTGACGTTCAAGATTCAAGATGGGTTTATTGTCACATGTATCATAAGGTTCAGTGATATTCGAGTTACCATATGACCACACCAAAAGAAAAGCAATAAGACCTGCAACCATAACATTTAACATAAACACCCACCACAGCGGCTCCCCACATTCCTCGCTGTAATGTTTGTTAAATGTGATATCCAGTCAAATTATACTGTAGATGAGTACAACAGATTCTAAAACAGCATGCAGAGAGTCAGTGCATTAACACGCCATCTTGCAACTTCCAAGTTTCTGGAAAGTCTGATCTTGGCCCCAGGAACTGTGCAATTCCCTACATTTCTTGCTTTAAGACATTTGGGAATGATAAAAACCATGGTAACATGCAAAAAGGGGAAGGTATGACGATAAATGATAGATGTGATGAAAAGGATAAGTCTTGGTGAGTTGGTACCCCAGAGGTACAATGGATGAATTAGAGTTGATCGGATGGGGTTTGAATCAGTTACAGTGCTTGTCAGTGTATGATTCGGCATGAGGACATCGGCTATTCGAGCACCGAGGAAGATGGAACAATTATCGTACCGTCCTAACGGATTTAAGAGAGGTGACTTTCGATTAAAGAGGTGGTCTTTGATTAAAGTGCATGGGTATTGATTGGATGAATTTGGATGGGTCATTGGATGCCAGAGAAATAAACTTTGATGGGAGATGTCACATACATGGAAAGGCTGAAACATAGAAACATAGGTGCAGGAGGAGGCCATTCGGCCCTTCGAGCCAGCACTGCCATCCAATTTGATCATGGCTGATCATCTAAAATCAGTACCCCTTTCCTGCTTTTTCCCCATATCCATTAACCCTAAGACCTAAATCTAACTGCCTCTTGAAAATATCCAGTGAATTCACCTCCACTACCTTCTATGGCAGAGAATTCCACAAATTCACAACTCTGGATGAAAAAATGTTTCCTCGTTTCAGTCCTAAATGGCCTCCCTCTTATTCTTAAACTGTGACCCCTGGTTCTGGACCCCTCCCCCCCCCCCAACATCAGGAATATTTTTCCTGCATCTAACGTGTCCAATCCGTTAAGAATTTTATATCTTTCTATAAGATCTATAAGGCTGGAAGGGTGTGTAGTTTAATTGACTTATTAGGAGAGTGAGAAGTGATCGACAACTGATGAGTTCTGTTCAATAAAAGTCGCATTTTCTTAGCTCAAGGGCAACAGGTAGACCAAAAGCAAGGGATGTGTCTGATGAAACACACATTGCGCGATCCATGTGCTAATCCTGCCATCTACTGGGGATAATAATTACTGCACCCTTTCACATTCAGACCGCAGGTTGTGCGTCAAACAGGCCGGGCTTTGCGTTCCGGCAGCAAACACTCAGGGTCCACCTCGGGCCACGCAAACCTAACTGATCCCACTTGACCAAGTGCACCACACATGTGCACACCTTGACCAAGTACACCACACCTGTGCATTTTCCTAGATATACCTTCAAAGAACTCTGAAGAGAGTAAAAGACTCATACATCTTCCACATCATGCAAACAGACCCTTCCACATGTCTTGCCAATGCTGACCACGTTGGCACATTGGGCTGGGCCCGTTTGCCCGCATTTGTCCCTTATCCCTCTAATCCTTCCCTCTAATGTTTTTTAAAAGTCACCATTGTATCCACTTTTACAGCTTCCTCTGGCAGCTCGTCCCAGATACGGACTACCTAAGAGTGAAAACATTGTCCCTGAGGTCCCTTTTAGATCTTTACCCTCATCACCTTAAGTGGATGTCCTCAAATTTTTGAATTCTCTACTCTGTGAAAAAGACTGTGAGTGTTCACCTTATCGGTGCCCCTCGTGATCTTGTACACCTCAATAAGATCACCCCTACGCTCCAAAGAGAAAACTCCCAGCCTATCCAACCTCTCCTCATAACTCAAGCCCGCAAGCCCAGGTAACATCTTGGAGAATCTCTCCTGCACTCTTTGCAACTTAGTGACATCCTTCCTGTAGCTGGGTGACCAGAGCTGTAGTGTGGTCTCACCAACGACTTGGACAGCTGCATTAAGAATAAGGGGGAGACCATTTAGGACTGAGACGAGGAAAATCTTTTTCACCCAGAGAGTTGTGAATCTGTGGAATTCTCTACCACAGAAGGCAGTGGAGGCCAATTCACTGGACTTTTTCAAGAAAGAGTTAGATTTAGCTCTTAGGGATACGGGGAAAAAGCCAGAATGGGGTACTGATTTTAGATGATCAGCCATGATCAGATTGAATGGTGATGCTGGCTCGAAGGGCTGAATGGCCTACTCCTGCACCTGTTTCTATGTTCATCTTCTTTCTCCCATTCCTGCTCAGGCCAGCAGGTCCAAGCCACCCAGCCCAGCAATATAGTTTGCCCTGAGGGCACTCCTGAGGACCACCTTCGACACTGTGGTGGCATCAGCCATTTTCTATGGAGTGGTCTGCTGGAGCAGCAGCATCTCAACTGCTGATAGGAAGAGACGATAAACTGATCAAGAAGGCCAGCTCTGTCCTGGATTGCCCCCTCGACTCAGTGCAGGTGGTGGGAGGGAGGAGGATGATGGTAAAGCTAACATCACTGCTGGATGACGACTCCCACCCCATGCAGGACACTGTCACTGCACTGAGCAGCTCCTTCAGTGACAGACTCCTTCACCCCAAGTGTGTGAAGGAGAGATATCGAAGGTCCTTCCTTCCTGCTGCCATCAGACTGCACAACCAGCGCTGCTCCCAGCAGACCAGTAAATAAAGATAATGACCGCTTTTTCAAATTTTTTAATAAATGCTTATTTATTTTTGCTCTCCACTTTGCTGCTGTAACCCTGCAAATTTCCCCGTTGTGGGACGAATAAAGTACTTATTATTACTTATTATTATTATTATCAGGTAAGTGAAAGACAGAACATGTGACTTTTGAGGAATTCTTGCCTTTTCGCACAGCAAGATCACTTTGACTTGTTTAAGTTGGGTTGAAATGCAAAGGGTCCTCTGGTCTGTGCAGTGCAGTGGAATAACTCAGCGGCCCACACTGGACCATGTGCTTCAGGCGAGGTGCTCAGCCTCCTCCTCATTGGCCTTGGTGCCTCTGCTCTGACCAACGTAGCAGCTCTAGAGCCGACCGCACTGACATTATTTCTCTGTATTAGTAACACATAAAGCCTGTCCCTCATTTGGAAAGGCAGATAAATTTAGAAAGTGTCACTTCCTCTCGTTCCCTGTTCAAGGGCACATTGATAGTTTGAACTTGGCCGTTTGCAGCCCTCCACTATTTTCATGTAACCGTTCCTGCCCGGTCATGTTTCAGCCACAGAGCACTAACCACGGCCTGCAGAAACGCCTGACGTTGTCCTCAGCTGCTGGTGACGGTTCTCGGAAACTGAAAACGACAGTGCAGGACAGCATGATCCATGTCAGTGTTGGGCAGTTGATGGACAAAGTTTGGCAGTCAGCAGTGCATCAGTCTCATTGACAGTTCTGGCGCTGCTTCTCCTGCAGGAGGGGGTTCCATGGTCATATAACCAGGGAGTCAAACTCTTCATCTCTGAGAAAATAAAATGTTGGTGGAAAAGTGAATTGAGCTTAGACATGTTTATGGCAATATTGTATTTACAGAATTGAAACCAGATGTATGTGCCATTCAGCTGACCGATCCAGTGCTGACATTTCCCAAAACCCGCCACCCACTCTCCTTTATCCCAGCCCATCATCAGATCCTTCTCTGAAGGAGGGTCTCGACCAGAAACGTCACCCATTCCTTCTCTCCATAAATGCTGCCTGTCCCGCTGAGTTACTCCAGCTTTTTGTGCCTACTTTCTCCTCTATTCTCCCTCAGACACACGCTTATTAAGGGCGGCACAGTGGAGCAGCTGGGAGGGCTGCTGACTCCCAGCAGCAGAGACTCGGGTTCGATCCTGACCTCGGGTGCTGTCTGTGTGGAGTTTGCACGTTCTCCCTGTGACTGCATGGATTTCCTCCAGGTGCTCCAGTTTCCTCCTAGATCCCAAAGACGTGCGGGTTTGTAGGTTAATTGGCCCTCTCTGGATTACCCCCTGGTACATAGGGAGTGGATGCCTTAGTGGGATAACATAGAACTAGTGTGAACGAGTGATCGATGGTCGAGTGATCAAGGACTCCGTGGGCTGAAGGACCAGTTTCTAAGTTCAATCGTTCAATTTAAAAAAAGGGTGACCCTGTATTAGTCACCTGAATTCAATCTGCTGAGGGCGAGTCCTGCATTGTCATGCCTGCCTCTGGCAGATCTAAGTCCACTACTCAATAAATAACTTGCAGCTTTATTGTACGATGAACCCGAGTTAAAATTGTACGCCTGCATTAGTCAGCATTCTTGCCGGGTATTGGAAGGGGCGAGGAGATTGGGTGACCCGCCATTCAGCAACAATTCTCTTTGCAGCACTTGCTTTCTTTGTTGTAAGCCCCGTGACTCAGACTTCACATGTCACCGTGTTCCTAACTCTCTGTCGTGGCATTTATGGTTCAGCAAACAATGGCAATGATACAGCAATTATACTGCACGGCCCTCTTGCTTACCTGCCTACTCAACACGACCACAACCTCAGAGCGCCAGGACGTGAGGGCCTGAGCTATAGTGACAGGTTGGGCAGGCTAGGACTTCAATTGTTGGAGGTCAGGAGGTATAGAGGTGTATGAAATCATGAAGGGGATAGATAGCGTGAACGCTGTCTTTTTTACCCGTGGTCGGGGAATCGAGAACCAGATGACATGGGTTTACGGTGAGAGGGGAACGATTTCATGGCGATTTTTTCAGAGGTCGGTGGGAAAATGGAAGTGCCTGTTTCCATACTCTATTTCCTCCCTACACATTAGTTTAGTTTAATTTAATTTATTGTCACATGTACCGAGGTACAGTGAAAAGCTTATGTTGCGTACTAACGATTCAGCAGAAGGACATACAACATACAAACATTAACGAATGTGATAATGGCAAAGCAATCAACACCATCTCTCACCCCTTTATGATCCCTGACAAAACAACAGCAGACCGCAATGGAACTCATTCCACACAGAACACCTTGGGCGATTCAACCTCAATGAAGGAAGTGTAAGAAAATACCTGCAGATGCTGGTACAAATCGAAGGTATTTATTTAACAAAATGCTGGAGTAACTCAGCGGGTCAGGCAGCATCTCAGGAGAGAAGGAATGGGTGACGTTTCGGGTCGAGACCCTTCTTTAGACTGATGTCGGGGGGGCGGGACAAAGGAAGGATATAGGTGGAGACAGGAAGATAGAGGGAGATCTGGGAAGGAGGAGGGGAAGAGAGGGACAGAGGAACTATCTAAAGTTGGAGAAGTCGATGTTCATACCGCTGGGCTGCAAGCTGCCCAAGCGAAATATGAGGTGCTGTTCCTCCAATTTCCGGTGGGTCTCGCTATGGACAATGAAATGTCGTTAACATACACTCCAAAATGAAAAAGAAAAGCTTGGTGAAATACTTCAGTTTTTTAAATGTTATAAGTTGTAAAGAGGGAGAGTCTTTCATTCTGACATTATTACTGAAAATTCTGGGGGGGGTCAGATAATAGAGTTAATTTACAGTCTTCTGATTGGCTTATAATTTTTTTACTTTTGATATATTAATTTCAACCACAAGCATCTTAGCTTCATAACAAAGATTATGTGGAAAAATAACCCCACACAATGCGCAGAATCGAATTACGTCCAAGTTGGGAATCTCCAGGCCTGTTCATGAAATCACTTCACTTGACTTCAGATTTGGGATTGCAGCCAGACTTAACTCCTGATGCCACTGGAGGACACAGACAGTGATTGTGATTCTTGGAGAGTGTCCAGCATTGAATTAAAATTGTACCTTGTGTCAATATTCCATTGTGCGCTGAGAAAGACTGTGAAAAAACTCTAAATATATTCTGTGGTGTGCTTTGGCTTGAAAAAATCGACTGTGATTTTACATGAAGCGTGCTCACTTTCTACTACACCACTGGCTATAGATTTCAGCGAGGTGATTTGGCTTCCTTTACCAAAGCAGTTCTAGAATCTTCTGTGTAATATGAGCTTCTGTTTCCACATGGTTTACAGACTCTACACTAACTATCAGTCACGATGATGGTATCATGAGTTAGGGATGATGTCACCCTCATTGTTAACTCTTATTCAAAGAGAAAACCAAACGTGTCCTTGTTTCATTTTATATTATGATCACAAGCCGCAGCCACAGTTCGATGATGGATCACCCAGAGACAGGGGAACGTAACTTGGCTGCCTCTCCAGGGAACACTGGGCAGCCAGGAGCAAAGTCTTTCTAATCACGTGTCAAACTGAGGGCCTTTATTCCTATCAAATGTGGGCCTAGAAAACCCCACAGCTCTGACTGAGGAGAGAGCAGCAGAGTTTCAGCCAACAAAAATCCTCGATGCAACATAATGAGACGATCCGGCAGGATGACACAATTCTGTTTGTGCATCCTAACTTTAGAGATTGCTGTACATTCCCTGCATTGTTCCAGCAAGAACAGTCTACAAGCCCAGCAATGGCAGTGAAGTGACACCAACCGCTGGAGTAACTCAGCAGGTCAGGCAGCATCTGTGGAGAACATGGATAGGTGATGTTTCACAGAATGCTGGGGTAACTCAGCGGGTCAGGCCACATCTCTGGAGAACATGGATAGGTGACGTTTCACAGAGTGCTGGAGTAACTCAGTGGGTCGGGCAGCTTCTGTGGAGAACATGGGTAGGTGACGTTTTGGATTGGGACCTGTCTGCCCAACCCATGGCTCTGATGTGTTTTGAAATGTTGTCTAGTTGTGAACGATGCCACATAATGAAACATATCAAGGCACAGTAGTGCACTAGTCCAGCTACTGCTAACATATCAAGGCACAGTAGTGCACTAGTCCAGCTACTGCTAACATATCAAGGCACCGTAGTGCACTAGTCCAGCTACTGCTAGCAGATTTCTGGCAGATTGGTTCAGAAACATGAGTTTGAATCCCAGAATAGCAGCCAGAGATTTTAAATTAGATGATTTAAATAAGCCTGGAATTTTGCACGCAAGCTGGCTCAACTAATGGTACGACCAGACTGAAATGCAAGCCCATCTGGTTCTTGAATGTCCTGCAGGCTAGGAAGTCTGTCACCCTTACAGATCTAGCCTACGTGTGATACTGGCTGCATCAATGTGGTTAACTATGAACTGCCTCCAGTTTCAGGGGCATCTGCAGATGAGGAATAAATGCAGACACCTGCTACTGGTTTACTCTTCAACATCACTGAAGTTCATCAGTCTTTGGATCTTTCTTCCTCAGAGTGCGATGGAGGCAAGAAACCGTGAATATTTGTAAAGCAGATTCTTGACATGGACGTCAACATAGAATATCGACTAATACGACAGGGAAACAAGCCCTTCACCCCACAATATCTGTGCCAAACATGATGCCAGGTTGAAGTAATCCCCTCTATGTCACGTGTGGCGGCGCCGTAACGGCTGTGGCTCGCTGGCAGTCTGTTTGTCCTTTTATCTTTTTTGCTTGTGTGTTGGTGTTAGGGTGGTTTGTTTTTGGCTGTGAATGTGTGTGGGGTGTGGTGGGGTGGGGGAAACCTTTCTTTTTTTAGGTCTCTTCCTCGGGGCGAGGCTCGGCCACGGGGCCTTCCATCGCCCGGTACGGCTCGGCCACGGGGCCTTCCATCGCCCGGTACGGCTCGGCCGCGGGGCCTTCCATCGCCCGGTACGGCTCGGCCGCGGGGCCTTCCATCGCCCGGTACGGCTCGGCCACGGGGCCTTCCATCGCCCGGTACGGCTCAGCCACGGGGCCTTCCATCGCCCGGTACGGCTCGGCCATGGGGCCTTCCATCGCCCGGTACGGCTCGGCCACGGGGCCTTCCATCACCCGGTACGGCTCGGCCGCGGGGCCTTCCATCGCCCGGTACGGCTCGGCCACGGGGCCTTCCATCACCCGGTACGGCTCGGCCGCGGGGCCTTCCATCGCCCGGTACGGCTCGGCCGCGGGGCCTTCCATCGCCCGGTACGGCTCGGCCACGGGGCCTTCCATCGCCCGGTACGGCTCGGCCGCGGGGCCTTCCATCTCCTTGCGGGTGCTGTGCGGGTCGGTCGCCTCGGTAGGGGTCGAGCTGTCTGTCCGTGGGAGGGGCATGGGGGAAGAGAGTGGAAGTTTTTTTACCTTCCATCACAGTGAGGGAGTGTTTGGAGTCACTGTGATGGATGTTTGTGTTGGGGTTGTGTGTCGTGTTCTTTTTTTTTGCTCTGTGACTGCTGGCAAATGATTTTCGTTCGGTTTCGAATGACAATAAAGGTATTCTGTATTCTGTATTCTCCTTGCCTGCCTGATCCACATTCTTCCATTCATCGCAGACATATGTGAATATCTAAAAGCCTCTTAAACCTCACTATTGTATCAACCTCAATCACCACCCACGGAAATGTGTTCCAGGCACTAACACCCTCTATGTAAAAAACTTGTCCTGCACATCATAATTCAACGTTGCTCAGCTCACCTTAAATTTACGCTGCATCCTGGGAAAAGTTCTCACTATCTACCCTATCTTATGCTTATTTTTGAGGCAGAGATAGATAGATTTTTGATTAGTGTACGTGTCAGAGGTTATGGGGAGAAGGCAGGAGAATTGGGTTAAGAGGGAGAGATAGATCAGCCATGATTGAATGGTGGAGTAGACTTGATGGGCCGAATGGCCTAATTCTACACCTATCCCTTATGACCAGCCCCTCAGTTGCTTGCAACAAGACCATGGTCCCTAGGGCACACTCCAGCGAGCACTGCTAATGGCCTTACCCTGGAAAACAGCAAACCAGGCACAAAATGTTGAACACACTGAACGACAGGAACTGATGGTGACACAGGAGGAAATGGCCACTGAGTGGCAGCAATGCAGGAAGCTGCAGTGCATTCAGAAAGTATTCAGACCCCTTCACTTTTTCCACAGTTTGCTACGTTACAGTCTGATTTAAAAATGGTTTAAATTCTTTTTTGTTATCATCCATCTACACACAATACCCCATAATAAAAAAGTGAAAACAGGTGTTTAGAAATTTTTGCAAAGTAATTCTGCAGTTGTACAGGGCCCTAGTGAGACCGCACCTGGAGTACTGTGTGCAGTTTTGGTCTCCAAATTTGAGGAAGGATATTCTTGCTATTGAGGGCGTGCAGCGTAACTTTACTAGGTTAGTTCCCGGAATGGCGGGACTGTCATATGTTGAAAGACTGGAGCAACTGGGCATGTATGCACTGGAATTTAGAAGGGTGAGAGGGGATCTTATTGAAACATATGATTATTAAGGGGTTGGACATGTTAGAGGCAGGAAACCTGTTCCCAATGTTGGGGGAGTCCAGAACCAGGGGCCGCAGTTTAAGACTAAGGGGTAGGCCATTTAGAACGGAGTTGAGGAAAACCTTTTTCAGTCAGGGAGTTGTAAATCTGTGGAATTCTCTGCCTCAGAAGGCAGTGGAGGCCAATTCTCTGAATGCTTTCAAGAGAGAGCTAGATAGAGCTCTTAAGGATAGCGGATTCAGGGGGTATGGGGAGAAGGCAGGAACAGGGTACTGATTGAGAATGATCAGCCATGATCACATTGAATGGTGGTGCTGGCTCGAAGGGCCGAATGGCCTACTTCTGCACCTATTGTCTATTGTTTATTGTAATTAAAAAGAAATAAGTGAAATATCATATTTACATAAGCATTCAGACCCTTTACTCAGTACTTTGTAGAGGCACCTTTGGCAGCGATTACAGCCTCAGGTCTTCTTGGGTGTGATGCTACAAGCTCGGCGCACCTGTATTTGGGTAATTTGTCCCATTCTTCTCTGAAGATCCTCTCAAGTTCTGTCAGGTTGGATGGGGAGCTTCGATGCACAGCTATTTTCAGACCAAGATGTTCAGATCGGGTTCAAGTCCGGGCTCTGGCTGGTCCACTCAAGGACATTCACAGACTTGTCATGAAGCCACTCCTGTGTTGTCTTGGCTGTGTGCTTAGGGTCGTTGTCCTGTTGGAAGATGAACCTCTGCCCCAGTCTGAGGTCCAGAACGCTCTGGAGCAAGTTTTCATCAAGGATCTCTCTGTACTTCGCTCTGTTCATCTTTCCCTCGATCCTGACTAGTCTCCCAGTTCCTGCTGCTGAAAAACATCCCCACAACACGATGCTGCCACCACCATGCTTCACCGTAGGTATGGTATTGGCCAGGTGATGAGCGGTGCCGCTTGGCTTTCTGGACAAAGAATTCAATCTTGGTTTCATCAGACTAGAGAATCTTGTTTCTTATGGTCTGAGAGTCCTTTAGATGCCATTTGACAAACTCCAAGCGGGCTGTCATGTGCCTTTTACTGAGGAGTGGCTTCTGTCTGGCCACTCTACCATAAAGGCCTGATTGGTGGAGTGCTGCAGATATAGTTATCCTTCTGGAAGGTTCTCCCATCTTCACAGAGGAACTCTGGAGCTCTGTCAGAGTGACCATTGGGTTCTTGGTCACCTACCTGACCAAGGCCTTTCACCCCCGAATGCTCAGTTTGGCCGGGCGGCCAGCTCTATGAAGAGTCCTGGTGGTTCCAAAGTTCATCCATTTAAGAATGACGGAGGCCACTGTGCTCTTTGGGACCTGCAATGCTGCAGAAATTGTTCTATACCCTTCCCCAGATCAGTGTCTCGACACAATCCTGTCTCGGAGGCCTACGGACAATTCCTTCGTCTTCATGGCTTGGTTTTTGCTCTGACATGCACTGTCAACTGTGGGACCTTATATAGACAGGTGTGTGCCTTTCCAGATCATGTCCAATCAATTTAGTTTACCACTGGTGGACTCCAATCAAGTTGTGGAAACATCTCAAGGATAATCAATGGAAACAGGATGAGCATAAGCTCAATTTTGAGTGTCATAAGAAAGGGTCTAAATTCTTATGTTAATGTGATATTTCAGTTATTTCTTTTTAATTACTTTGCAAAAATTTCTAAACACCTGTTTTCGCTATTTGATTATGGGGTATTGTGTGTAGATTGATGATTAAAAAAATGAATTGAATCCATTGTAAAATAAGACTGTAATGTAGCAAAATGTGGAAAAAGTGATGGGGTCTGAATACTTTCTGAATGCACTGTACACTGGTAATATCCTCCAGAATGTGAGGTTAGTGCAGAGCAGCTGCATTGTACTGCACTCACCATCTTAGTTACTTCATCTTAAGTCTGGTAGGAAAATAACTGCAGATGCTGGTACAAATCGAAGGTATCAAAATGCTGGAGTAACTCAGCAGGTCATGCAGCATTTAGGAGAGAGGGAATCTTATGTTTTGATCTCTTTGCTTTTTGAGATAGTGCTCCATTCCATTCAGAGAAAATGTTAAAATGCAATTGTGGAAATAAAGATTTTCAGTTCAGTGAGGTGGGTGGTACAATAACACAGCGAGGAGAGCTGTTACCTCACATCAACCTGGGTTCAATCCCGACCTCTGGTGCTGTCTGTGTGGACATTGCACGTTCCTCCTGTGGAGGCATGGGATTTATTCAGTTCAGGTTCGGGTTTATTGTCATCTGCAAGAGTTTGGTGAGGTACAGGAATGAGAAATCTGGCCTGCAGCAGCATTACACAACACTCCGAAAAATACAAATTATACTCAATTACACTGAAATTCTAACAGACAGACCACTGTGAAAATAGCAAGACATAAGTAACAGGAACGCAACAAGAAGAAAAACAAGTCCACAGTTGAGAAAGAGGTTCTGAAGATGTGCAATTGGAAGGTTAATTGGCCACCGTAAATTGTTCCTGCTTTATAATTTAATGCAGATTGAGAATGCGGCAAGAATTATAAACATGGGATTAATATAGGATTAGTATAAATGAGCTGTTGATGTTCAGTGCAGACTCATTGGGCCAATGGCCTGTCTAAGTGCTGTATCTCTCTATTACTCTTATAGTGCTGAGAGTATTTTGGTTAATTAACATTATTGTTGATGACGGTTCATTGAGATCAAACAGACTTCATAACCTGTCTTAGACAATAGGTGCAGGAGTAGGCCATTCGGCCCTTTGAGCCAGCACCGCCATTCAATGTGATCATGGCTGATCACATCGTTTAACCTTTCCTCTGGTGGGAGAACAAAAGGAAGTGATTCTTCCCAGAAAATAGGGAAATTGCTCTGAGTATTATTGCATAAAATAAGTTGCACAAACAGGCCATTTAGTGAAACATGGTCCTGTCTTCCATTCCCTCAGGTATAAAAACCAAGGAGCAATCACTGAGTTGCTTAAAATGGCACAACATCATTTAACCTTTCCTCTGGTGGGAGAACAAAATGAGGAAGTGTTTCTTCCCAGAAAATAGGGAAATTGCTCTGAGTATCATTGCTTAAAATAAGTTGCACAAACAGGCCATTTAGTGAAACACGGTCCTGCCTGCATTTATATTTCACCGAAGCTTCCCCTTGTTATCCTTGTGTAACTCTATTTTCCTTCCTTTCTTGTTTTACCTTCTCAAACTTGGATTATTTTCTCTGGAGCATCGGACGTTGACGAGAGGCACAGAGAGGGTTGACACAACCTGCTTCCCAGGGGAGAAATGTTAAAGACTGGAGGGCATAGCCTTAAGGGGGAAAGTTGGAAGGAGATATGGAGGGCAAGTTATTTACACAGAGTGTGGTGAGTGCTTACAGGGGTGGTGATGGAGGCAGATACAGTAATGGCATTTAAGTGGCATGGCCATAACTTATAGGAGCAGAACTAGGCCATTCGGCCCATCAAGTCTATTCCACCATTCAATCATGGCTGATCTATTTTTCCCTCTCAACCCCATTCTCCTGCCTTCTCCCCATAACTCTTGACACCCTTACTATTCAGGTATCTATCAATCTCCACCTTAAAAAATATCCAATTTAGTTTGGGTTTGGTCTGTACCTATCTGCATTGTTCTGTGTTTTATTTAGACTTTTAGACTTTAGATTTTAGAAATACCACATGGAAACAAGCCCTTCGGTCATGCAGACCTGCGATCACCCCGTACACTAACTCTAGCACTAGAGACAATTACATTTTTTTACCAAAGCCAATTAACCTACAAACCTGCACATCTTTTGAGTGACGGAGGAAACCGGAACACCCGGAGAAAACCCACATGGTCACAAGAAGAATGTACAAACTGTGTACGAGCTACACCCTTGGTCGGGATCGAATTCGGGACTCTGGCGCTGTAAGGCAGCAACTCTACCGCAGCACCACCGTGCTGCCCCCTTTCCAAGAAGTTTGCATCACTTAATGTGGCCGTATGCAGGACATTAGACCCCATTTACGGGGTTTCAGCAGTGAAAAGGGAGATAGACCTGCCCGATGAAAAACAATCTGTGTAAGGACATTGAAGCTGAATGTTTGAGCAATTTTCCAACAGTTTTTCTTCGCTCGTCTCTCTTTAGGCTTCTTGGTCGCAATTTTGATGCATAATCTTTAAACGCAAGTGCATTAAGGAATTGCAATTGCTGAATTCAATCTCCATTATATTTCTGCAGTGTCAAGATTGGGGATTTGAATGACCAATATCCAAGAACTAATATCTGGAATGGTTTCACTTGCAGTTGGAAAGGTTAAGTAATGAATAAGGGAGCCTTTTGGCATTCATTCTCAAACACTTACCACCACCCTGGTGGATCAGTTCCAAGTGGCCTTCTGCTGGAATTGAAATGGTTTGCTTACACCACAGTCAGCTGAAAGATCATTTGACCTGAAATGGTTCCCCCACACCTCTCTCCACAGATGCTGTCTGACCTGCTGAGTGCTCCCGGAATATTCTCTTTATTTTCTGATTTCCCGAACCAGTAATTTTTTTCCCCCCAACATGCCATTGTCGATTGGCTTTAAAATAGATCAGTCAGCTGACATGCCCTATTATTCACACACCTATCAGAACAAACTAGGTGCCACACTGTGAAAATAAATCACTGTCTGGTATTAATTAAATAACAGGACATGTTATTATCCTATTGGGCTGAGGGTGAATCCAATTTGGAACCAGCAGATATTTGACTGCTTTGCAACACAAAGACTACAATCTTGTAGTCTTTAAAGTGCTCTTTCTCTCTCTCTTTCTCTCTCTTTCTCTTTCTCTCTCTTCCTCTCCCTTCTTCCTCTCTCTCTCTCACCCTCCCTCTCTCTCTCTCTTTCTTTCTATCTCTCCCTCTCTCTCCTCTCTCTTCCCCCCTCTCTCTCTCTCCCCCCCTCTCTTTCTCTCCCTCTCTCTCTATCTCTCTCTCGCTCTCTCTCTGTCTCTCTCAGCACAAAAAGAGATGAGTGACTGAGCTGAAAAATCAACCTCTTTCATAAAAGGGTCCACATCAGCCCATCTGATCTTTGCCATTTGCACTATCTTTGATTATCATGGAACATGTGATTATCACCACAATATTCAACCTCTCTTTGGCCAACTCCGTGGTCCCTGCATGCTTCAAAATATCCATCATGGTACCAGTGCCAAAGAATGCCTCTCCAGCTTGTTTGAATGACTATCGACTGGTGGCCCTCACCTTGATTGTCATGAGATGCTTTGAGAGGCTGATCGAGAACCACATCTGTGCCTTCCTCTCTCGCAATATGGACCCGCTGCAGTTCGCATACCGTCCAAACAGATCCACGGATGATGCGGTCTCCCAGGTTCTGCACACCGCTCTCTCGCATCTGGACAGCCAGAAGGGGGGCTATGTGAGGATGCTATTCATTGATTTTAGTTCAGCTTTCAATTCCATAGTCCCCACCAGACTTGCTGAGAAGCTGCTGAAACTGGGGCTTAACACTCCCCTGTGTGCCTGGATCCTGGACTTTCTCACTGCCAGGCCCCAAGTGGTCAAGATGGGGGAGACATACATCTAACCCCCTCACCCTGAACACAGGATCCCCCCAGGGTTGCATCCTTAGCCCCCTACTGTACTCCCTGTACACACATGACTGTGGGGCCAGGTTCAGCTCCAACTCCATCATCAAGTTTGCTGATGACACTGTGATGGTGGGCCTGATCTCCGACAACGATGAGAAGGCCTACCGGGAGTAGGTGGCTGATCTGGCACTCTGGTGTCAGGACAACAGCCTCCTCTTGAATGTAACAAAAACTAAGGAGCTGATTGTGGACTTTAGAAGGGCTCAACATCGGAGGACGTACACGCCACAAATGGGATTATTGTGGATAGGGTGAGCAGCTTTAAATACCTGGGAGTCCACATCACAGAGGATCTGACATGGACAACACACGTTGCCGTACTGGTGAGTAAGGCAAAACAGCGCCTTTACCACCTCAGACAGCTGAGGAAATTCAGAGTCTCTCTGAGGATCCTTCAGTGCTTCTACTCTGGGGCTGTAGAGAGCATCCTGTCCGGCAACATCACAGTCTGGTTTGGGAATAGCTTTGCCCAGGACAGGAAGGCTCTGCGGAGAGTAGTGCATTCGGCTGAACGCACCATGGGAACTACACTCGCCCCCCTGCAGGACCTATACATCAGGAGGTGCAGATCCAGAACCAGCAACATTATGGGGGACCCCTACCACCCCAGCAACGAGCTGTTCTAGATGCTACGGTCAGGCAAATGCCTCCGCTGTCACGCTGTGAAAACAGAGAGGATGAGACGGAGTTTCTTCTCACAGGCCATCAGGACTGTTAACTCTCATATCCCCTGGGACTAATTTAATTTACTGTATTAATTTATTTTTTTGAGTTAAAATATTTTTTCTATTCTGCTTTGTAGTTTAGCACAATCCACAGGCGTTGCCACTTTCATTTCACTGCACATCTTGTAGATGTGCGTGACAAATAAAGTTGACTTGACTTGACTTGAGCAGGGACTAAGGTGAAAGACTGATCTCACCACAGATGCCTGTTTAACCATATATTGTATGAAACGAACAATGTTTCAGAGATGTACTGGCAAGCTGCTGTTCATGAACAGAGTGGATGTAAGATAAGGATATTTTCAAAACTTGCACCAAGGGAGTTTTGTTATGAACTCCACTTCATAGTATTTAGTAGAAGTAGAACAAAGTCAACAGGTTTATAGACCCTAAATCACACTTGATGAGTGGCTCATAATTCAACTGACCAGCAGCATCAAACCTGAGAAAATATATAAATTAACTGGGTAAGAAATATTTCTGCAGTTTGAATACTAATACTTGTGGAAAGAAATTAGATTGTATAAAATGAAAGATCATCCTTCATTGAAAAGGTTAATGAAAGGCATTGTGTATGTGAACTCAAGCATTAAGCTTTGCAAAACCTTGATAGATTAAAATATATCTTAAATGAGGACTTTGTTTTAGTTAGTGGTTTCTGTAGATTGAATTCCTTATTTCCCAGCTGTGTCAGCATTCATCTGATGGTTGGACGTCCTTGAGAATTTGTGAGCAACGTATTTTTTCTTTGTCCTCCACTTCCCCTTCTCTAATGATCTGGATAAATTATTGGAAGCCAGCCCAGCTGATACTTGAGCTGTGGAATGAGGAAGCTTTGTGATGACCTCAGGTGTGAGATACTGCTCTGGCAAACCTCTCTAGAGATATCCTGGCGCTGAGATGATTGAGCTACAACACAACCCATTCCCTTGTATGAGGCCTGATGCTCCTTGCTGGTACATTTCCCATTGATCTCAGTTGGTCTCAGGTTGACTGGGGCTCCTTAGTACCACGCTTGTGACATCCTGCCATGGTGTCCACTTCAGGTTTTGAAAACAGCTCTTTTTATCCACATTTGGGTCAGGGCTACTATGACGTCTAAATCCAAGCGGTCCTGGTCAGACACAAAATGAGCATCGGAGAGCAGGTTATTAACGGCTTAAAAGCCAGCAGGAAGAAATGTGAAATCGAGATCGAAAATTGGGAAACCAATGCCAAGGACAGGAAACTCTGGTGAATCAACATCCAAAAAGGCACAGCGACCTTCAAAGCCAACAGATGCACAGAATTAGAAGAAAAGAGAAGGAAACGGAAAGAGAAGCAGCAACAACCAAAGCCCGACCTGACATCTGGAATTACCTGCCCTGAATACCGAAGAACCTTCAAAGCCAGGATTAGACTCATAAGCCACCTGAGAGCTCATAAACACAACGAACATAGACCGTCATCCTCCACCTCGAGGGATAGCCACGACGATTAACTGCTTCATAACATGTTCCAAGACCTCGCTAATGACCGAGTGTAGACTGGGTGGTAGCTAGTTAGCTTGGATTGATCCTACTTTATCTGGGTAGAGCACACCTGGACAATGTTTCACATTGCCAGGCCAACGCTGGAATGATAGACAAGCAGTGAGTTCTGCAGCAGATCTCCACCACCACTGACTGGCCCCATGGCTTCCTGCATCCATTGCCCTTAGCTGGTTCATGACCCAGTGTGGAGACCAGTGATGGTGGGAATCTCAGACAACGGGTCTGAGAGGTCAAGTAATTTGATCTGAAGATGGCTGCAAATGCTTCATCCTTGTCTCTGATACCCACATGCTGGGTGCTGCCTTCACTGAGGGTAGGGATATTCAAGAAAACCCCTCCCTCCACTCGTTGTTTGAATTTCCACCGTCATAGTTGGATGTGGCAAGATGATAGATCTATCACGTGTTCCATTGATTGTGGCATCAGGTAGCTCTACCATTCATAGCTGTCAGCGGTTAACATGCAGATAGACACAAAAAGCTGGAGTAACTCAACAGGTCAGACAGCATCTCTGGAGAAAAGGAGTAGGTGATGTTTCAGGTTGAGATTCTTCTTCACCAAGATGCCCCATCTAAGCTAATCCCAAGTGCCCGTGTTTGGCCCGTATCCATCCGAAACTTTCCTTTCCATGTAAATGTCTTTTAAATGTTGTTATTAGAGTATCGGCCTCAACTACCTTCCCTGGCAGATTGTTCCATGTACCCACTACCCTTTGAGTGAAAAGTTTGCCCCTCAGGTTCCTATTAAATCTTGCCCCTCTGACCTTAAACCTATGTCCTCTGGTTCTTGATTCCTCTATCCTGGGTGCAAGATTCCCTGCATATACCGTATCAAATCCCATCATGATTTTAGGGTGAGGATGCCATTGGGAACCCAGTATGAACATGGGGAAGGTCCATTGAAATAACCCCCCCCCCCCCCCCCCGCCTTTGTCCAGAAGGGAAGGAAGCTGAAAATGGGAAAGTGCAGGGCAGTGATCAAATCGTCTAGCCTGGGGAAATGTTGAAAGCCATTATTAAAGAAATTACAGCAGGGCACTGCTGTAAAATTCAAGGCAATCAGACGTGGTTTTATGAAAGGATATGATATTTGACCTATTTATCAGAGTTTTTTGAAGAAGTAACATGTGCTGTAGATAATGGGGAACTGGTGGAGTAACTATACTTAGATTTCCAGAGGGCATTTGAGAAAGTGATACATTAACATTAATGTGGGGCATAAAATAAGGAAACTAGGATGTTGATAGAAGATTGGCTATTTAATAGGAAACAGAGAGTAAGCATGAATGGGTCTTATTTTGGCAGTTGCAAAGTGTTGCAAGGATCGGTGCTGGGACCTTAACTTCACAATTTATATCAACAAGGAATAAATGCACCTCTAAATGCACAATTGACACCAAGAAAGGTGGGGTTGTAAATTAAAATCAAACATAAAGTGCAGGTAAAATGTGTAGAAAGGAACTGCAGATGCTGGTTTACATCACAGATAGACACAAAATGCTGGAGTAATTCAGCGGGACAGGCAGCTTCTCCGGAGAGAAGGAATAGGTGACGTTTCGGGTTGAGATTCTTCTTCAGACTGAATCTCGGCCCGAAACATCACCCATTTCTTCTCTCCCAAGATGCTACCTGACCCACTGAGTAAGTTCATAAACTGTAGATGCTCTGTACATAAACTGTACACACTCCAAAGACATACAGGTATGTAGGTTAATTGGCTGGGTATATGTAAAAATTGTCCCTAGTGGGTGTAGGATAGTGTTAATGTACGGGGATCGCTGGGCGGCACGGACTTGGTGGGCCGAAAAGGCCTGTTTCCGGCTGTATATATATGATATGATATGATATGATATCTGAAACAAAAACAGAAAATGCTGGAAAAACTCAACAGGTCAGACAGCATGTGTGGCGAGGGAAACATGGTGAATGTTTCAGGTTAGAATTGGGTAAGAGAGAAAGCCTGCTAGTTTTACATTGTGGAGTCATCTTCATACAGCATGGAAACAGACCCTTTGGCCCATCTAATCCATGATAGAAACATAGAAACATAGAAAATAGGGGCAGGAGTAGGCCATTCGGCCCTTCGAGCCTGCACCGCCATTCAATATGATCATGGCTGATCATCCAGCTCAGTAGCCTGTACCTGCCTTCTCTCCATACCCCCTGATCCCTTTAGCAAAAAGGGCCACATCTAACTCCCTCTTAAATATAGCCAATGAACTGGCCTCAACTACCTTCTGTGGCAGAGAATTCCACAGACTCACCACTCTCTGTGTGAAGAAATGTTTTCTCATCTCGTGACCAAGATGGCCACCATGCATGCTATTATAGATTATGTTTGAATCTTTCCCATTCACAAACCTGAGCAAACGTCTTTTTAAACGTTGTTATTGTATCTGCCTCAACCACTTCCTCTGGCTGCAGGTTTTATATACATACTACCCTCTGGATGAAAAAGCGGCCTCTTAGATTCCTATCAAATCTTTCTCCTCTCACCTTAAACCTATGCCCCCGGTTCTTGATTTCCCTATCCTCTATCCTCAGAAAAAGACTGTGTGCCTTCTTCCTATCTATTTCCTCCTTGACTTTATATACTTCTATATGATCACCCCTCAGCCTCCTGCACTCCATGAAACAAAATCCTCGCCTGCCCAACCTCTCCCTGTAAATCAATCCCTCAACTCCTGGCAACAACCTCATGAATCTTTCCGACACTCTTTCCAGCTTAGTGCCATCTTTCCTATAGATGACCAGAACTGTGCACAAAACCTGAGGTGGGGCCTTTACAAATGTCTCACACAAGTGTAACGCAATATCCCAACTTCTACAATCAATACCCTTATTGATGAAAACCAACATATCAAAAGCCTTCTTCACCACCCTGTCATACAGCGAAGCCATTTTCAGGGAACTGTGTACTTGCACTCCTGGATTCCTCTGTTCTACACCACTCCCCAGGGCCCTGAATGGGAAAGTAATCTGTGGATGATATAAAGAGTCCACAACAAAAGAATATCGATGCAGGATTAAAAGGGAATATTGGTCATTTTGACAATAAAAATAAACAAAAGGGTATTTCTGTACAGTGAGAAATAGCCGAACCCAGAGGAGCATGGATCTGGGTATCTTGTTGTGTGACTCATGTTAGGTTAGTGTGCAGCTACAGCTAGCAATTACTTGTAGAAAGCTAAAAGAATGCTTTTGGTTATTGCAGTGCAACTGAATGCAAGAGTCGGGAGATTATGCTTCGGTTTTATAGGGCATTGGTGGGACCACACCTGCAGTGTTGTGCACAGTGTTGGCTCCATATCTGAGGCTGGATGTGAATGAATAGAAAACAGTTGAGAGAAGAGTTGTCAGATAGATAATCGGGATGGGTGGATTGTCTTTGGGTGGATTGTCTTTGGGTTGATTGCCGGGATGTAATGCTGAGGAACTACAAGGCGCTAGTCAGGCCGCATTGGAGCATTGTGAATAGTTCTGGGCACCATATCTGAGGAAGGGTGTGCTGGCTCTGAAGAGGATCCAGAGGAGGTTTACAAGAATGATCCCAGGAATGAGTGGGTTAACATATGATGAGCGTTTGTCGGCACTGGGCCTGTACTCGCTGGAGTTTGGAAGAATGAGTGATTGAAACGTACAGAATAGTGAAAGGCCTGGATAGAGTGGCTGTGGAGAGGATGTTTCCACTAGTGGGAGAGTCCAGGACCAGAGGGCACAGCCTCAATATAAAAGGATGTACATTTAGAAAGGTGATGAGGAGGAATTTCTTTAGTCAGAGGGTGGTGAATCTTTGGAATTCTTTGCCACAGAAGGCTGTGGAGGCCGTCAGTGGATATTTTTAAGGTAGAGATAGATCGATTATAGATTAGTACGGGTGTCAGGGGTTATGGGGTGAAGGCAGGAGAATGGGGTTAGGAGATAGATCAGCCATGATTGAATGGTAGAGTAGACCTGAATGGCCGTATGGCCTAATTCTGCTCCTATCACATGACCTTATGATTGATTTAAAGTTGCAGCATGGAGAAAGGCCCACCAAGTCCAAGCCGACCACCCGTTCACACTTTCTCATCCACTCCCTACATGCTAGGAGTATTCTTACAGAGCTAGATTTCCTCCCATGCTCCTGAACCATGGAGAAGACAGGCCTCGTCTACACATTCTCTCATCGCTCTTCACCGCAGGAAGCGGTCTATTTATCTTCACTGCCCTCCACTGCAACTAGAGTGGCACGGCTGGTACAGGTCACAGCACCAGAGACCCGAGTTCGACCATGACCCCGGGTGCTGTCTGCTTGGAGTTTCAATGTTCTCTCTGTGATCGCGTGGGTTTCCTCTGGGTGCTCCAGTCTCCTCCCACATCCCAAAGCCATGCAGGTTTATAGGTTAATTTGCCCTTTGTAAATTCCCCTAAATGGGTCGGGGGTGGATGTGAAAGTGGGACAACTTAGACCTCGTGTGAACGGGTGATTCACGGTCAGAAGTGACTCGATGGGCCGAAGAGTCTGTTTCCACGCCGTATCTCCAAAACTAAAATATATCATTTTTTAGATGAGGAAATCAAAACTGTAGGAAATATTCCAAGTGCAGTCTCACCAGAGCTCTGTGTAATTGAGTCAGTCCAGAAACAGGCTCTTTGGTCCACTGGGCCAACCTATAATCCTGTGTTTGCCCCATAGCCCTCCAAACCTTCCCTCTCCTGGATAGACACAAAATGCTGGAGTAACTCAGGTTCCTCAGACTGAAGGGTCTCAACCCGAAACGTCACCTATTCCTTCTCTCCGGAGATGCTGCCTGACCTGCTGAGTTACTCCAGCTTTTTGTGTCTACCCGATTTAAACCTGCATCTGCAGCTCTTTCCTACACCTTTGCTCTCCAGGTACCATCCAAATGTGTTTTAAATGATGTTATTGTACCTGCCTTAATACGTCCTCTGGCAGCTCATTCCATAAACCCACCAGATATACCCTCTTTGTGAAAAAGTTGCCCCTCGGGTTCCCAATTAAATGTTTCCCCCCTTAAACCCACGCCCTCGAGTTCTTGATTCCGCTCCTCTGGGGAATAAATAAAAACCGAGAGGGGTTTCTATGTCCACCGACGGTGCCCGACCTGCTGAGCATTTCTGAGCACGTTCTGTTTATATTCCTGTAGAATCCTCTCACCAAGTGACACCAGATTGTCAACTGTGCTAAATACAGCGCAGGTATTCCTGGCGTTGACTACGCGACAACATTGCACGGATTCACCCCCCCCCCCCCCCCCCCCCCCTCTCTCTCTCTCTGTGTCTCTGAAGCCTGGAACATGTGAAAAAAAAGCTGTTTGCTCTTCACACATCCGCATGCTGCAGAGAGACAGACGGAGAGAGAGAGAGAGAGAGAGAGAGGGCGAGCCCGCAGTCAGCGACCAACGGCGGCTGCAGCGAGATCGCAGCGGACTGCAACACACGTGCCCGCCTCCGCAGTGCCCCTCGCCCGCAGGCGTGCGGGTACCGAGCGCTGCCGGGCATGGCTCACAAACTGCACCCGGACATGTGCCTCTCCCGGGACAACCCCGACGTGGGCGACGAGTCCTCGGACAGCGAAGGGGAACAGGATGATCCGCAGAAGCTGATCCGCAAAGTCTCCACCTCCGGACAGATCCGCAGCAAGGTAGGGGGTAGGGGGTAGGTGGAGGGGTAGGGGTAGGGGTAGGGGTAGGGGTAGGGGTAGGGGGTAGGGGGTAGGGGGTAGGGGTAGGGGGTAGGTGGAGGGGTAGTAGGGGGCGGGGGCAGGGGTATGGGTAGGCATTGAGGTAAGGGATGGGGCGGGGCGGGGGTAGGGGGTGGGGGCAGTGGTAGGGGAGGGGTAGTGGTTGGGGTAGGGGTTAGGGTAGGGGCCGAGGGAGGGGAGGTGGGGAGAGGAGGGGTGGGGGCGGGCTGGTGGGGAGGGGGTCCTGGTACAATGTTCTCGGTACCCCAGCTACAGGGATGCGGCCGCGGGCAGCGACAGGTGCCAACTTGTTGAGCCTTTGGATGTGCATCGTCTCCGCACTGTGGTGCACGGGGGGGGGGGGGCGGTTGGAGATGGGGAGAGAGAGGGGGGGAGAGAGGGAGCGGGAGAGAGAGAGAGGGGGAGAGAGAGGGAGAGAGAGAGAGAGAGAGGGAGAGAGAGAGGGGAGAGAGAGAGAGGGAGAGAGAGGAGTAGAGAGAGGGGTGAGGGGCGAGGGTGGGGGTGTAGTGTGGCGGGAGAGGACAGGCAGAGAGCGGGCAAGGAGACGGAGATTCCGGGTGTGCGGATGTAAGGGCAAAGAGAGGAGAGACTCTATACAGGGATGGACTGATGGCAGAGGCTGGGGGAGATTAGAAGGTATCACATACACATGCACACATTTGTGTGTGTGTGGAGAGAGGGGACACGAGAGCAGAGGAGGACGTGGTCAAAGGGACAGATTTAGGGGCTAGGGAGAGTACAGGGAAAGGGGGAAAGGAAAAGGCGGGGACATAGAGATGGAGCAGAGGCAGAAACGGCCATAGAGAGAATGAGTTAGACAGAGGGTGGAGATTGGCAGAGGCAGGAGGGAACAGAGAGATAAATAACATAGGGCACAGCCAGAGAGAGGGGAGAATTGGTCAGGGTGGTTGGTGTCAGGGGCGGAGTGGTATTGAGGGTGACGGGAGGGGGGGGGAGCTTTGACCGTTTGACCGGCCGCAGATCCTGGGCAGCCGGGCTAGAACAGGCGAGTACAGGTGGTGGTGCACTGTGCGTGTGAGAGAGAGAGAGTGTCTCTGTGTGCGTGTGCATGTGAGTGTGGATGTGAGAGGGAAAATGTGAGTATGTAAGTGAGTGTGTTTTTGTGCATGTGAGTGTGTATGTGAGCGTGTGTGTACGTATGTGTGTGCGTGTCTGTCTGTGCGTTCACAAATGTGTGGGTGGATGTGTGTGTACACAATTGTGTGTGTGTGTGTGTGTGTGTGTGTACACATTTGTGTGTGTGTGTGTGTGTGTGTGTGTACACAGTTGTGTGGGTGTGTGTGTGTACACGTGTGTGTGGGTGTGTGTGTACACATTTGTGTGGGTGTGTGTGGGTGTGTGTGTGTACACACATGTGTGTGAGTGTGGGTGTGTGTGTACACATGGGTGTGGATGTGTGTGTACACATTTGTGTGAGTGTGGGTGTGTGTGTACACATGTGTGTGAATGTGGGTGTGTGTGTGTACACATGTGTGGGTGTGGGTGTGTGTGTACACATGTGTGGGTGTGTGTACACATGTGTGAGTGTGGGTGTGTGTACACATTTGTGTGTGGGTCTGTGTGTACACATGTGAGTGAGTGTGGGTGTGTGTGTACACATGTGTGTGGGTGTGTGTGTACACATGTGTGTGAGTGTGGGTGTGTGTGTGTGTACACATGTGGGTGTGTGTGTACACATGTGTGTGAGTGTGTACACATGTGTGTGGGTGTGAGTGTGTGCGTACACATTTGTGTGAGTGTGGGTGTGTGTGTACTCTTGTGTGTGGGTGTGTGTGTACACGTGTATGTGGGTGTGTGTGTGAGTGTGGGTGGGTGTGTGTACACATGTGTGTGAGTGTGGGTGTGTGTGTACTCATGTGTGTGGGTATGTGTGTACACGTGTATGTGGGTGTGTGTGTACACATGTGTGAGTGTGGGTGGGTGTGTGTACACATGTGTGTGAGTGTGGGTGTGTGTGTACACATGTATGTGGGTGTGTGCGTACACATGTGTGGGTGTGTGTGTGTGTGTGAGTGAAGGATTGTGGCCGTCTGCCTGTACTGGGGTTTACATAATCAGGGTCAGAGTGAAAGAAGCTGTGAGACGTATCAGATGTCAGCGGCGCCAGGTTGAAGCAGCAGGCAGGCGTGTGTGGAGACCCGAGCAGGTACTCACAGTAACGCTGACAAACAGCAGACCCATCCCGCACATGGGTCCTGACCACATGGCTCACTACAGTCGTCCACGCTCGCACAGTCCAGGCCTGTATGTGTCCCAGTCCCACCAACGTGGTTGAGTATTAACTGCCTCCTCCATTCAGGGGCAACAACGATTGGGACATAAATGCCAGTCATGTACACACTGAGAACAAATCAATTAAAAATAACTGGTCTTCTCTCTGAAGAAGGGTCTCGATCCGAAACGTCACCCATTCCTTCTCTCCAGAGATGCTGCCTGACCCTGCTGAGTTACTCCAGCATTTTGTGTCTACCTTCGATTTAAACCAGCACCTGCAGTTTTTTTTCCTACACAATTAAAAATAACTCGTGCATGGATTGAACCAATGCACCCTTTTTGCCAAACACGCATGTGCACACACACACACATGTGCACACACACACGTGCACACACACATGTGCACACACACACATGTGCACACACACACACACATGTGTGCGCACACACACACATGTGCACACACACACGTGCACTCACACACACAGAGTAGATGCAAGTGCATGTGCACCCTCTCTGCCTCACACACACACACGTGTGCACACACACGCACATCAGATAGAAGTGCACCCTCTCGGCCTAACACACGCATGCACACACAGACAGTAGCTTCAAGGGAGCACTGGAGGACAGAAATGGACACAATTATGACTTAAAAAAAACATTTGGGTGGACATGTGAATAAGAAAGGTTTAGAGGGATATGGACCATGTGCAGGCAAATGGGACTAGCCCAGAATGACAACTTGGTTAGCATGGATAGGGAGGCTGAAGGGCCTGTTTCTGTGTTGGTGATGAATGACATACATGTACACACACACACACATACTAATACCTGATCCACTCACACCGAAGGGCCGAATGGCCTCCTCCTGCACCTATTGTCTATTGTCTAAACTGACCGCTATACTAACTCATACTAAAACTGACCATCATCTGCCTTCACAGTAAAACTGGTCATAAATGGGTTTAAATGGTGAACAGTTGTTCCTTTAGTAAAGTGCCTTTGTGCACAGGTCAGGCAGTGGCATCCTTCATTAGCTTTCTGTCAGGAAGGTTCATCCACGTTCCAGTGTGGACGCTGCCAATGCCACTCTCTTTCCACCAGGAGCACGCAGGGTATTAATCCGTTACTCACGGTCCTTGGGCATCATTCCTGATCCCTCAGACCAGAGGGACTGGGACACAGATCATGTCCCTTCTGACTCAGAGGAGCCGAGGCTCATTCTGATACTGGCAGCTAGTAATTACAAGCCACACATACACTGATCTTAGCAACGGCAGTCAAAGTAGAGGACTGGTGTTTAGCAGATGAATCACCGACAACAGACCCTTCCATGTGAGACCAACCTCTTGCTCCAGTGCGGCAAAGAAATGTGCTGACATTAAATCATCTCTGCGTGACTACTTTGTGCTCCGTAGGTCTGAGAAATTATAGGTTAAAATGCATTGTGCATAAGGGCATGATGCTTGCATGTGTGTTAGGTGCTGAGCATTAAGAATAATTCCATAGGTTTAGGTTTATCACTGTCACGAATACCAAGCTACATGGGAAAAAAAGCACTGTTTTGCATGCTATCAAATCAGATCAGATAATACTCCACATAAATACAATCAAGTCAAACTCAAGTACAAAAGGCAGAGCAAAGTGATGCAGCGGTAGTGTTGCTATCTCATAGAAGTTCGTTCCTGACCTTGGCTGCTGCCTATATAGAGATTTACGTTCTCCCTGTGACCATGCAGGTTTTCTCCGGGTGCTCCGGTTTCCTACCACATCCCAAAAAGTTGTAGGTTTGTAGGCTAATTGGCTTTTGCAAATGGTCTTTAGTGCGTCGGATAGAGCTAGTGTACGGGTGATCACTGGTTGATGCGGACTCGATAGGCCGATGGACCTATTTCCATGCTGCATCTCTAATCTAAACTAAGCTAAAGCAAAGGGGAAGATACAGAGTGCAGAATATAGCCCTGGCAAGGTAAAACTGGCTCTCAAGTCCTGGCAATGTAAATCTTCTCTGCACTCTTTCCAGCTCAATGGCAGCTGCTATGAAGTGCAGAATGGATAAACGCAGAACTCAGAAAACAAAAGAAAGAAAGATCTTCTTGGGGGAGTATAACATTCGTTTGAGTTGGGATGAGCAATTTATCTGATTTTTGAGTGTTGATACCCTTCTGAAGTGGATGGAAGAATTATTTTCCGTTATAATGCACCCAGAACCAACTAAAGAGAATTGGTATTGATTAATGGACGACTGTAATGCTCTAGGAGGATTTATTTAACAGCGATGTGATATGCTTAAAAGGATGAAACTTGAAGCAGCTAAGATGTTTATGTAAACGTGACTTTCAGATTGCAGTTTGGTTTAGTTTAGTTCAGAGATACAACATGTAGACATGCCCATCGGCCCACCGAGTCCACGCTGATCATCAATTACCTGCACACTATCGCATCCTAAACACATGGGTAATTTTACAGAAGCCAATGAACCTACAGACCCGCACATCTTTGGAAAGTGAGAGGAAGCCGGTGCATGGAAAAACCCCACATGATCACAGGGGGAACATGCAAACTCCACACAGGTTCTGCTGCAGTTGTACAGGGCCTTGGTGAGACCGCACCTGGAGTATTGTGTGCAGTTTTGGTCTCCTAACCTGAGGAAAGACGTTCTTGCCTTAGAGGGAGTACAGAGAAGGTTCACCAGATTGATCCCTGGGATGGCGGGACTTACATATGAGGAAAGACTAGATAGACTAGGCTTGTACTCGCTGGAATTTAGAAGACTGAGGGAGGATCTTATAGAAACATATAAAATTCTTAAGGGGTTGGAGAGGCTAGATGCGGGAAAATTGTTCCCGATGTTGGGGGAGTCCAGAACCAGGGGTCACAGCTTAAGGATAAGGGGGAAGTCTTTTAGGACCGAGATGAGAAAACATTTCTTCACACAGAGAGTGGTGAGTCTGTGGAATTCTCTGCCACAGAAGGTAGTTGAGGCCAGTTCATTGGCTATATTTAAGAGGGAGTTAGATGTGGCCCTTTTTGCTAAAGGGATCAGGGGGTATGGAGAGAAGGCAGGTACAGGCTACTGAGCTGAATGATCAGCCATGATCATATTGAATGGCGGTGCAGGCTCGAAGGGCCGAATGGCCTACTCCTGCACCTATTTTCTATGTTTTCTATGTTTTCTATCTAGTCAGGATTGAACCAAGTGTCTGTCCAGACGACAAACTCCAATTGTGAAAGTTCAGGATGGCCACAAATAATTTGCTACAAGACAGAAACAATTTAAAGGGCAAAGATAAGACAATCAGTTGCTGAAAGTAGAACAGTCACTGATGACCAAAGCATGTAAGGGACAACATCAAAGGAAGAAAGGTTCAAAGATAAAAGCTAGCTGGAATCCAGGCAACTGAAAAATGCAAAGAATATCTCAAGGTGATAACACAGGGAAAGATCTTTGAAAACAAACTTGCAAGGTGTGTAAAAATCAATGCAAAAGATGTTTAGAAGAATATTGGTTAATAGCGGCAATAAAGAGTATGGATTCAAAGTCTCAGCTGCCATATACAATGGTGATATTCTCAGTCTGGGTGGAAGCATTAAATTTCAGAGATATTAATAGATTGAACAAATAGAAAAATCTATGGCAAATGGATTTCAGTGTTGGCAAACGTAGATCTGAATACTGAATACATTCTGGATGGGGAAATTCTAAATACATAGGGATCTGTGGAGATTTTTGAGTAAAATAAATGATAATAATTTATTGGACAGATACATGATGTAAGCAGAGGCTGTTTGTGTTTCACAAGTGATGTTGATGTCCTATATGGGGACCGGGAGCAGAGGTTTAGCAAAGTGGGATTGGGGTGAGAAGGGGATGGATCTCATGTTACGGAATAAGAATAGCAGAATCAGATTAGATTCGAATAGACACAAAAAGTTGGAGTAACTCAGTGGGACAGGCAGCATCTCTGGGGAGAAGGAATAGGTGACATTTTGGGTCAAGAAAGGTCGCGACTCGAAACATCACCCATTCCTACTCTCCAGAGATGCTGCCTGTCCCGCTAAGTTACTCCAGCTTTTTGTGTCTATTTTAGGTTTAAACCAGCACTTGCAGTTCCTTCCTTCACATTAGATTAGAATAGATTAGATCCACTTATTGTCATACCCACCAGGGTGCAATGAAATTCTTTGTTCACATGAAGCTCACAGAGTAAACAGTATTCAGACAGTAATGATTCACACAACACTAAATGCAATGACATGTTGCAGATGTTTTCTCAGTATGTTGAATTCCTCTTGTTATTTGGACATGTATATTATCCCAGATGCAGTTCTTCTCAACAATAAATTTACGGGAGATGTGGTCCGTGTCAACAATTCCTTCCAATCATTTGTGCCATCTCTTCCTTCATGGGTGTAAGAAACATCTTTAAACATGAAGCACTTATGGACATGCAGTTGACTGGTCCTTGGGATGGGCATTTCACAGTTTGGGAAACATGCCTGTGACACCCTCTGTAGACGTGGTCCATCTGGACCCTGGAAAACCACCCAGGACCCTGCTTCCTCCCAACACATGAGTGCCATCAATTGCCTGACCTTTTACTCTGAAGACCGAATGAAAGCTTCCTTTATCAAAGCATAGAATGAATGAAATAACGTGTCTTTACAGTGCCAGGTTCCCTAAGAGCTTATGGCTTGCAAAATACTTTTCAAATGTGGTCAACTGTTCAGCTGGCAGGCAAGCTGCAGATATCAGAATCCCTTAGATAGTAAAGAACGAGCAGTTTGTGCAAAGGATGTGATTGATAAATAATGGTCAGCTCAGTGTTGTCTGAAGTTGGATCTCGACCAAAAACGTCACCTATTTCTTTTCTCCAGAGTTGCTGCCTGACCCGCTGAGTTACTCCAGCACTCTGTGAAACTTCACCTATCCATGTTCTGCAGAGATGCTGCCTGACCCGCTGAGTTACTCCAACACTCTGTGAAACGTCACCTATCCATATTCTGCAGAGATGCTGCCTGACCCGCTGAGTTACTCCAACACTCTGTGAAACGTCACCTATCCATATTCTGCAGAGATGCTGCCTGACCCGCTGAGTTACTCCAGCACTCTGTGTCTATCTTCAGCATTGATTGTTGTTATTTATTTGATCGTGCGCTGTCGGCAATTCTTGTCTGCCCCTTACTGCCTGGAGATGGAAAAGACAAATAAGACTTGACAACATCCCTCAAAACCGTCAATGATCCAATTTAATCACACCTGCAACACAGTTTCTCTGAATAGACACTGTACAGGGTTGATTAGAATTTGCGCCCAAATTAGCAGAATTCGCCTGAAACCCAGTCCTTTTAATTTCAAGGTTAGAATGACCTCACTGAAGTAGACTTGCATCTATTGCAATCCATATGGAATTCCGCTGAAAGTAATATGGATACAGGATCCATGAATCTTTCCAGATAAAACAGAATTACGCACAAAAGGAAAGACTGGAGGAATTCCCGAGGTAAGGCAGCATCTGTCGAGGGGTAGTTAGCATGCAATTAAAGCTGTTCACTGTAACTCGGTACATGTGACAATTAACTAAAACTGAACTGAGGGGATGGACAAACAACGTTTCAGTTTGGAAACTTTCTTCAGACCCAAAGTGGTGTCTATCCATTTCTCCTCCACAGATGCTGCCTGACCTGCTGTGTTCCCCCAGCATTTTGCTTTTTACTCAAGATTCCAGCATCTGCATTCTCTCATGTCTCCAAAACAGAATTGGATCTGTGGTGAAACACCATGAAATACTGAATATGAAGCTTTACAGGGAGATGGGCCAAATGCAGGCAATTGGAGCGAGCTTTGATGGGGCACCTTGGTTTTCATGGGCAAGGTGTGCTGAAGGCCCTGTTTCTATGCTGTATGACTCTCATGAATAGTTCTCAGTACTTGGTTTAGTTTTATTGTAAATAGGCCATTTACATTGTGATGAGCTTTGCACGTCAGGACAGAGAAACAAAAGGCAAATGCTGCACCACAAAGTAGGTGATAACATCAGCACTGCTCAGGCAAAGGAACAGGCTCCTCACGAGAAGGGGAGGTCTGCTGTAGGCCTTCAACCCTCCTCCCCCCCCCCCCCCTCCACCCTCCTGGGGAAGTGCAAGTCATTTGTTGTGGTTTACTGTTGATTGTCTTTTATAATCTATTGTCTATTGTCTAATCAATTTCATCATTTGATTTTTTTTACAATGGTCTGCTGATCATTTTCACAAAGTAGCTGCAGAACGTTCACACATGTGTCAAGTCTTGGCCAAACCCTTTGCCATTTCAGCCTATTCATCCCACCACCTAGTCCAGCCTCCCGTTCCTTACACTCTCCAGGTTTCTCCCAGCCACAGGGTGCTAACTTGTAGCGTGTTTACGAGGATCACATGCATTTTCAGCTCAGAGCTAGTCTAATATACTGGTGATCACACTCAGGATGAAAGAAGGGTCTCGACCCGAAATGTCACCCATTCCTTCTCTCCAGTGATGCTGCCTGACCCGCTGAGTTATTCCAGCTTTTTGTGTCTACACTCAGGATGAATCTCCATTTGCTCTGTGTCATTCCACCCACATCCCTCCCTCTGGCTTTACATTTCACTCCTATCCTTATCTGATACACTCTTGCCTCCTTTTCACCTCCCGCCTTTGTCCACATTTGACATGAGACCAGCCGATCAGTGTTCAGGACAGACATGTTCAAGTAAGGCACAGGGAAAGAATGTTACGGTGAGGGAACTTTGGATGATGAATGAGCTTGCAACTTTGGTCAAGGAAGCATATGTAATGGTTAGGAAGATAAAATCAGACAGGGTCTTTGAGGAATATAAAGAAAGCAGGAAAGAGGGAACAGAGATTACAATGCAAAAGATCTGGCGAAAATGTTTGTTGATCCACTGCTGATTATCTAACAAATAGACCAACGATGTAGTTAGTGTCTGTGGCGAGTTCAAGATAAGTTGGTGCAAGACAAGTCGATATGAAGCAAAGTCGACATTGCATGATTTGAGTTATTCAGCAGATTTCTGCAATGGTTATTGTCATTGAGTCATACAGCATGGAAATAGGTCCTCCGTGCTGACCAAGGTGCCCCATCTAAACTGGTCCCATGTGCCCATGTTTGATCCATATCCCTCTTAGCCTTTCCCATCCATGTACCTGTCAAACATGTCTTTTAAATCTGTCTGAACTATCTCCTCTGGCAATGGTGTGTGTCACAACTTGAAATAATACTGGAGCAATAAGCTGGGCAGCAATGCTGGCTCATAGTGTTGTAAACAATGAGAGATCATAGCAACATGTACATCTGCAGTGATGCAGAAACGCTGTGCAGTGCTGAAGAGATGGAAAGGTTGAAGAGTTTTATCACATAATCAGTTAGCAAACGGAGTGATCATTTCAGCCGCTCAGTGGCAGAGGGTGAGCTGGGCCAGGTTCAGGATCTCTGGCACACAGCTGGATGCTGCCTTGGGCATTTGATCGGGTGTTGTTGTGAAGGACAGATGTGCTGGATTGTGCTGCAGTACGTTTTTTGTCTGAACCAGTCTTCTCCGTACACTAGGATGTTAATTGTTACATGCAAAGCCTTGTTGTTGGAAAGCTGCAATTACCACCCTCACACTCTGTAATTTGTCTCCAATTTAACACGAGTGCTGGTAAAGGATGATCGTGGATTATTCTTGGCTTGGATTTCCAGTCATTTTATTCCAGTTGGTCTTCCTGCTAAATCACCTGAGTTGTTGTTGTAATGATTGCATCTGTGCCCGATGCAGGCAAGTGTGAATGGAGCGAGTTAAATCACTGGCTGCCTCACAAGAGCCACATGGTGTCTTGTACCTGCAGGAGAGCCATTGTAGCTGCCAGTGATTCTTCAAACAGATAGTATACTCAGTCTGAAGAAGGGTCTCGACCTGAAACGTCACCCATTCCTTCTCTCCCGAGATGCTGCCTGACCTGCTGAGTTACTCCAGCATTTTGTGAATAAATAGTATACAAGGATAATGTGTGTCGTGGGGCACCCCGTGCTGCATGACTCGATGACTATGACCATTGCAGAAATCCGATGAGTGAATCAACTCATTTGATGCCAACTTTATGTCACATTGACTTATGACAGCAGAGGATTTGTGGACAAAGTGAGAATCACCTGAGATGCAACAAGAGGTTACAGGTATTCCAACGGCAATGTAACTCACCTCAGGCAAGCTTGCACCCCTCCCCACTCCCTCTCCTTTACGTTAAACTCACCCAACACCCACCACATCATCATTCCGTGGGAAAGAAAACTGCAGATGCTGGTTTTAATCAAAGGTCGACACAAAATGCTGGAGTAACTCAGCGGGTCAGGCAGCATCTCTGGAGAGAAGGAATGGGTGACATTTCGGGACAAAAGAAGTGTCTCGACCCGAAACGTCACCCATTCCTTCTCTCCAGAGATGCTGCCTGACCCGCTGAGTTACTCCAGCATTTTGTGTCTAACATCATCACTGTGGATCACTGCAGGTGACGTCAGTTACATTACGTGTGTTGAATGACCAAAGGCAGGTCTTCACACAGTCAGGAATGCCGTCTGCTCTGTACAGCTGCAGCCTGATTCATCTGGCCAGCGTTCAATTTCCCCAATACCAGCAAGTTATAGATGGGCCAAGTGTAGATGGGTTGCACTTTCACAGACCCTTGCAAGCCTCACTCTCCTCAATACGCTGGCAGACCCTGAGGAAGATGTGATCCAATCCATCCAAACAGATAAGACCAACTTTGTGAAATCACACAATGGTAGGGCAGCACTGTGGCACAGCTGGCAGAGCCACTGCCTCACAGCGCCAGAGACCCGTGTTCCATCCTGACCTCAGGTGCTGTCTGTGTGGAGTTTGCATGTTCTCCCTGTGACCGTGTGGGTTTCTTCCAGGTGCCCCGGTTTCCTCCCACATTGTAAAGATGTGTGGGTTTGTAGGTTAACTGCCCCTCTGTAAATTGCCCCTCGTGTGTAGGGAGTGGATGTGAATTCGTGATGACAAAGAACCAGTGTGAACGGTCGATGTGACCTTGGTGGGCAGAAGGGACTTTTCCATGCTGTATCTTTCAATCAATCAACTTTTTCAGTCAGAGAGTTGTGAATCTGTGGAATTCTCTGCCTCAGAAGGCAGTGGAGGCCAATTGTCTGAATGCATTCAAGAGAGCTGGATAGAGCTCTTAAGGATAGCGGAGTCAGGGGGTATGGGGAGAAGGCAGGAACGGGGTACTGATTGAGAATGATCAGCCATGATCGCATTGAATGGTGGTGCTGGCTCAAAGGGCCGAATGGCCTCCTCCTGCACCTATTGTCTATTGTCTAATCAAATCCTTACAAACAGATAAGCGTAACATTTTGTAAACAAGGTGATTTTGGAAATTGCGCGATGCAGTCAGACAGGATGCTTCAGGAACTCCTTCCTGAAAACCATGCGAGGTGATCAAGCAGGAGAATTTCAGCTTTGCTTTACTGCCTGTGAGAAGCAGATCCCAACTTGCTTTTATCCTTGCAGCTTGGGAGATTTGAGTTGTGGAATGTTGCAATACTGGGTAAAAGTGATAATGCCATGTGAATATTGACTGATTGAATGAAAGATACATCATGGAAAAGCCCTTCGGCCCACTGAGTCTATGCCATCCATCACTTGCACTAATTCTATATTATCCCAGTCCCTACACTCTAGGGGCAATTTACAGAGGCCAATTCTCCGACAAACCCCCATGTCTTTGGGATTGCATGGCAGATGCAATATAATGTGGATAAATATGAGGTTATCCACTTTGGCGGCAAGAACAGGAAAGCAGAGTATTACCTGAATGGTGGCCAATTAGGAAAAGGGGAGATGCAACGTGATCTGGGTGTCATGGTGCACCAGTCATTGAAAGCAAGCGTGCAGGTGCAGCAGGCAGTGAAGAAAGCGAATGGTATGTTAGCATTCATAGCAAGAGGATTTGAGTATAGGAGCAGGGAGGTTCTGCTGCAGTTGTACAGGGCCTTGGTGAGACCGCACCTGGAGTATTGTGTACAGTTTTGGTCTCCTAATCTGAGGAAAGACATTCTAGCCTTAGAGGGAGTACAGAGAAGGTTCACCAGATTGATCCCTGGGATGGCAGGACTTTCATATGAAGAAAGACTGGATAGACTAGGCTTATACTCGCTGGAATTTAGAAGACTGAGGGGGGATCTTATTGAAACATATAAAATTCTTAAGGGGTTGGAGAGGCTAGATGCAGGAAGATTGTTCCCGATGTTGGGGAAGTCCAGAACCAGGGGTCACAGCTTAAGGATAAGGGGGAAGTCTTTTAGGACCGAGATGAGAAAACATTTCTTCACACAGAGAGTGGTGAGTCTGTGGAATTCTCTGCCACAGAAGGTAGTTGAGGCCAGTTCATTGGCTATATTTAAGAGGGAGTTAGATGTGGCCCTTGTGGCTAAAGGGATCAGGGGGTATGGAGAGAAGGCAGGTACAAGTTACTGAGCTGGATGATCAGCTATGATCATATTGAATGGCGGTGCAGGCTCAAAGGGCCGAATGGCCTACTCCTGCACCTATTTTCTATGTTTCTATGTGAGAGGGACCCATGGTGGGGTCCCATACGGTCACTGAGACAACGTGCAAACTCCACACAGACAGTACCCGAGGTCAGTATTGAACCCGGATCTCTGGTGCTCCGGTGCTGGCTAGAGCAGCTCAACTCTGCTGCCCTGTTAATCTGACTCTCTTTGTGGTTAAGATATTGTTTTTTCTCCACATTCTTTCATTCACCTGCTTGTATTCCTGGCGATCAGCTGCCCAGGACCAACCTTGACCCAGAGGGTGCAGTGCTACTGGGTCTGCCGGCTGGTACCGGAGACCCTACTCCTGCGATCTCCACCCCTGCCTCGTCCATCAGCCCTCCAAACATTCAACCATAGCTCTGTCACCTCCCGACTCAGTCACATCAACTGATATCCATTCAGAATGGTTCTAATATGGTGAACCTGGAATTCATTGCCACAGGCAGCTGTGGAGGCCGTCTTTGAGTATTTTTAAAGCAGATTGACAGATTATTCTGCAGGAGAATGGGGTTGAGAGGAAAAGATACATCGGCCATGATTGAATGGTGGATTAGACTGGATGGGTCAACTGGCCTAATTCTGCTCCTATGACTTATGAACATGAATATATTGATGCCACCTATAATGCATTGTATCTTTGAATGGAATGAATCTCCCAATGTGGCTTTTTAGAAGAAGTTTCTATAGCCGTGTTGTGGTATCCCTTTTTAAACTTGGATTGTTATTAATGCACTTTCATCATTCAGAAATTCTACCTTTTATTGATCTGACTGCCGCTCATTCAATGCCAACAGCATTAAGGAAGGTAACATTTATCTTGCAGGAGTCTAATGTCAAGATTAAAGATATACTCGGGTGGATTGAGTCATAAGGTGATGGTCCCAGCTGACTCTGTATTAATAACAATGACTTCCTTCTCTCCTTGGTCAGATAAATCTCCTGGTGGCTTTGCTTTGTGCTCCTACCTGCCCTGCAGTGTTGCATTCACTCTCAGTCACAGCTGCTGTTTCCACGTATTCCCTCACTGACAAAAGGATTCTTGACCTCACAACAAAGGCATGAAGCAAAGATAAAGCCAGCAGTTTGTGTCACAGCCCAATTATCCTTGAACATTGTGGAACCAGTGGCTTTAGACCAACGGACAGAGGGTGTATGTACAACAAGGGATAGGATTGCAGAAATCTCAGCATAATTGTCTGACAATGTGCAACTAACTGGTAGTGGATTTACATAGACACATAGACAATAGGTGCAGGAGGAGGCCTTTCGCCCCCTCTAGCCAGCATTGCCATTCAATGTGATCATGGATGATCATCCACAATCAGTACCCCGTTCCTGCCTTCTCCCCATACCCCTTGATTCCGCTAGTCCTAAGAGCTCTATCTATCTCTCTTTCCATTGCCCCTGTATCATTTGATTCCATCGCTGGTGCTGATTACTGCAAGGAAGTTAGAAGTTTGTTTTCCCTTCACTAGCTATTATTTTTTATAAGAGCAGAATTTGATTGATTAAAAGATACAGCATGGAAACAGGCCCTTCGACTATCAACTCACTGAGTCCAGAAGCATGCCCTTGGTCCCATCTCACCCATGCCGACCACGATGCTCCATCTAAAATGGTTTTATTTTCACGCATTTTAACCATATCCCTCTAAACTTTCCTTTCTTTTTTTTTACACACTGCAATCAGGTCACTCTATAGTGGGGTTTAATATCACAACACGAGGTATGTATTAACTTCCCTGCTCCCTCCCTCCCTCCCACCCCATCCCATCCTGATTGTCTACTGACCTTGATTTCCCCCTCCCTCTCTGGTTTGTCCCCTTCCCCTCTCCCTTTTCGCTTCTCCCTGCAGCTCTGAGGAGTTTACTTTACAGGAGTGACCTACTTCCCATTACGAGTGACAAGCCCTGTCCCAGATCTGCCTTGACCACCAGCCATCAGTTCTCCAGGCTTCCGGCTGTCTGAACTGTCAAAGCCACTCAATGTTTGTGAAGATCTCTGACATACAAAAAAAAACAAGTTAAACTATATTTTGTTGAACCTAAAGGAGATTGTAATTTTGTCCTGAGATAGTTCGACTATCTATTTTCAATCTTATTGAAGTGTGGCAATCCGCAGTATAGAAGTATATAAAATTATGAGAGGCATTGATAGGGTGGACGGCTTGTAATCTTTTTCCCAGAATGGAAATGTCAAAGAGTAGAAGGCATAACTTTAAGATAAGAGGGAGAACGTTTAATGGAGATTTACAGGGCAAGTTTTTTACACAGAGAGTGATGGGTATATGGAACGAGTTGCCAGGAGAAGAAGCTGAGGCAGGTACGGTCATGACATGTAAAAGACATTTGGACAGATACACGGATAGGAAATGTTTAGAGGGATATTGACCAAACGAGGGCAGGTGGGACTAGTGTAGATGAGGCACCTTGGTCAGCATGGGCCAGTTCGGCTGAAGGGCCTGTGTCCATGCTGTATGATTCTATGACTCTATCATGTTCAGCACACACATTGTGGGCCGAAGGGCCTGTTCCTGTAATGTACAGTTTAATGTTCCATGTGTCAGCCTCCCCTTGCTGACTGGCAATGGCAGCAGCATTAGGGACTTTGCTGCACAGCTGCAGGCACCATTGCATATGCCCAGACTCCTCCATGCAGTGGTGGGCAATCTGCAACTGAAGCCCGTGTCTTTATTGCAAGCTCCAACCCTTTCCTTTGCTCATGGCCTCTCATTGAATTTGAAGTGTGCCCCCTCATGAAACATAGCACAAGCTGATCAGATTCTGGAATGAGGTGGAGGTTGTTTGCCTGGTTCTGCTAAAAAAACATGGTAACAAGATAAAGGCAAGTGTGGCCGTTAACAAACAACTAAACCAGAAAAGGAAATGATTTGACAAGAGGAGGAAGATAACAATGAGACTGAGCGACGTGAAACCACATGCAGACTGTGGCAACATTGCTGCTGAGAAACTGATTGTGTTGAAGTGCTGGAGGCCTGGTCGGTCCAGTAAAGCACGTGAGCAACGGCAGAGGGGAAAGGACATCTGGGGAAAGCGCTTTGGGAGAAATCGCTCCTCAAGCATCTTTGACATGAAGTTTCTTTAAGAGTCACAAGGAACTGCAGATGCAGGAATCTTACGTACATCACAAAGTGCTGGAGTAACTCAGCGGGCCAGGCAGCGTCTGTGGAGGGAATAGATAGACAAGGTTTCAGATTGGGACCTTCTTCAGACTGATGGAGTAGGGGTGGAAAACTGGCAAAGGGAGATGGGGGAGGGGACAAAGCCCGGCAAGTGATAGGTGGATACAGGTGAGGCGGTTTGATTGCCAGATGGGGGGACAAAGGCCAGAGATGAAAAGGAAACAAACGAGTGTCAGGTAATGAGAGAAGTGGAATGCAATGAAAAACTAGAGGGAGCTGTCTTTCCTGCTCATTTTAGATCAGCATATATATATATATATATATATATATATATATATATATATATATATATATATAGCTTTTACACAATGGGTGGTGTGTGCTGCCAGGGGTGGTGGCTGAGGCAGATATGATAATGGCATTTAAGAGATATTTTGACAAACATGTGGATATGCAGGGAATGGAGGCACAAAGATGATGTCCAGGTAGATAAGAGTTGGTCTTGGCATCATTTTCATCACAAACATTGTGGGCTGACAGACCTGTGCTGGTGCAGTACTCTTCTGTGTTCTATGTTCTACATTGATATCAATACATTTCCTAACTGTTGAACAAATGTATTTGTGGGTAGATACAAAATGCTGGAGTAAGGAATGGAAGACGTTTCGGGTCGTGACCCTTCGGTTCAGACCAGTCTGAAGAAGGGTCTTGACCCAAAACGTCACCCATTCCTTCTGTCTGTAGATGTTGCCTGTCCCGCTGAGTTACTCCAGCATTTTGTGTGTATCTTCAGTTTAAACCAGCATCTGCAGTTCCTTCCTACACAAATGTCTTTATGGACTTGTTTTATGGAGAACGTGCACTTGTTCTTGGAGTGTTATAATCAAAAACTAGTGAAACTCAAGAGTATCAGAGCAGGTCTGGTATATTTAGCCCTTTTATTTTCTGGTATATTTAGTCCTTCTACTTTGTGGTTTCAATGTTTTTCTTCAGGCCTCTGCATATATCGCAATAGAGGATATCCTGTTTTACATTACACAGAAACATTTCAGTTGCTAATTTTAACACCTGTTTTTAAAAAAAAATTGTTGATTGCTTTTCTGGTAACAAAGTAGTGACCATTCTGGGAGCTCGGGGCTAGACAGGGGGAGTCAATGGGCTGTTGACTAGAAAGATATTGGAGACACCAGGAACTGCAGATGCTGGAATCTTGAGTAAAACACAAAGCTTTGTAACTCTGTGTGTCAGGCAGCATCTGTGGAGAGAATGAACAGGTGATGTTTCAGGTCAGGACCCTTCTTCAGTAGTCTGAAGAAAGACATTAGAGCTCTGATATGCAGACATATTTCATTACTGCACAGTGGGTCAGATTGGCAAGATCAACTGGTGCTTTTTGTCGGATATCCTTAAGTTACAAAGCCATAACTATGACCCCTATGAGTTGGGCGAGTCCAGAACCAGCGGACACAGTCTTAGAATAAAGGGGAGGCCATTTAAAACTGAGGTGAGAAGGAACTTTTTCACCCAGAGAGTTGTGAATTTGTGGAATTCTCTGCCACAAAAGACAGTGGAGGCCAAATCTCTGGATGAATTTAAGAGAGAGTTAGATAGAGCTCCAGGGGCTAGTGGAATCAAGGGATATGGGGAGAAGGCAGGCACGGGTTACTGTTTGTGGATTATCAACCATGATCACAATGAATGGCAGTGCTGGCTCGAAGGGCTGAATGGCCTCCTCCTGCACCTATTTTCTATGTTTTTTATGAGATGAGGTCGCTGCATGGGCAAGGGCTTACAGCAGGAGTCTTTGCCAGTGCATCTCATCAGGCACCTCACGGGCTATGGAGTGGCCCACCTGATTAATCCGTCGAAACAAGGAACTGCAGGTGCAGGTTTACAAAAGAAATGCAAAGTACTGGAGTAACTGAGTGGGTCAGGCAGCATATCTGGGAATATGGATAGGTATAAATTTTCCTCAACGTATGCTACTTCAAATAAGCTCTCCTCCTCTCTCCGATCTATACATTTTCTCCATGGATGCTGCTTGACCCATTGAGTTGCTCCAGCACTTTGTATCTTCCCTTGATTAACCTGGTTAATATCCAGTGAACACAATCTTTGCAGAGAAACCGAGGGTCAGGATATGAGATGCATTGCTATAGATTGCCTGAGCTTTGACGAGGCAATGTAGGGCAAAAACCTATCAGTGTTCCAGATTACGCCATTGCTATTTACCGTGTACATTGAAATGCGATACTAATTCTACATTTGAAAATATCATTGGAGCTGTAGAAAAACTATCCACTTAAAAGCATGCCACAAGCATTCTCTCACATGAACTGGGTTTATCCTGGAATATTAATCGAGGGTGTCTAATCATGACTGATGTCAGCACATGCTCCTGTTCCCAAAGTCTCACAACAGCAAAGATGTTGAGACTCAGTCTAATCTTGCTCAGTAGGATGTGATTAATCTTTTCAGAGCAGGTTTTTCTTTGGCCACGATGGTAATGTGAATGTCAAATCTACTTCCTGTGTTGTGCTACACTAAGTTCGTCACGTCAAGCCAAATCGAGATTGTTGTCATATGTACACATTAGTTCAAAACACTATTGGAACATGTCCATGGTGGTGCAGGAGGAGGTCTGTAGTGTTCTGTCGTTGAGGTAGGATTAGGGTTTTTGCAAGAAATTATGGTTGCAGGAAAGTAGCTGTTCCTGAACCTGGTGATGTGGGACTTCAGGCTTCTGCATCCCGTGCCTGATGGTAGCAGTGAGAAGAGCTCACGGCTCGGATGGTGGGCATCCTTGGTGGTACATCCTGTTACATGATCTGCTGTCCCATGTAGATGCTTTTCATGGTGGGTAGGCTGTGCCCATGATGGACTGGGCTGAGTCCACCTTTAAAGATGGAACCAGAGAGAGTTTAAGTTTTGCAGACAGCATGTAGGAGAACATTTGTTTTATACATTCTGGCCTTTTACATTTGCTTTAAAACTATCAGGTATTATTTAGTCGGAGGATAACCCAGACAGCTCCAGGTTACAAGCTCGGAGTTTGCTCGGAGTGTGATAGAATGCTCTTCATTGCTTCACCGAATGCAAACGCAAAAGCATCCAGGAAATCCAACAGCATTCCTGATCATCCTTCACCTGTTGTATGTCCATCACCTCCCTCCATTGCCTTGTACCATGGCTGCAATATGTGTTACCCACCGGGTATTCTGCACCAATAGACAGGTACATGGATAGGACGGGTACCAAATGCAGGCAGGTGGGACTGGTGTAGATGGAACATGTTGGAACGTGTAGGCCTGTTTCCACGCTGTATGACTGTGATTCTATGACTATGCTAATATGCCAAGACTTGTCCCAGAGCACCTCTTAGGTTGGTGATCTTTGCCACGACAGCACCAGGTGTCCAGAAGCCTCATTCCTTGCATGTTCTATCTCAGCCACTTATCATCCCTCACAGCATCTTCATCGTTGCTGCATCGAGATGTCACCCTCTGAGCGACAGGGTGGTCCCATGGGCTCCTTGAAATCTTTCCCCTCTCACCTTTGACATTCTCGTATTAGACTTTCCTACTTGAGGAAAAGATTGTGACGATCCTCCTTTACTCCGGCCCTCAACATCCGTGGCTCGCAATGACGCACCACCTTCATCTGATGCACCTCGTCTGTTCATTTGGACAGTTTACTGACACCCATGCCCACCTCCAGCACATTGTTGGCAGAGAACCATCATTTACAATGGCTTTGCAAAATAATCGAAAATTGCAAAGATAATGTTTGAAATCTTCCCGTGCTGCAGCATCCATCAATGAGCTGGAATCCACTCTTAAACTGCTGCCATTGTTCAGGGCAGCTGCTTCATCACACAATCCAAATCGTGACAAGATACTTATCTAGCTTGCACTCAAATGTTTGTGAGAAACAATGATAATAGATTTTGGTGACGATTTGAGCTTCATTTATCTGTAACTCCTTCTAACCTTGTTTGATGCATACATCCACTAAGTACAAAGCCAGTCAAGTGCTTTTTAATCTACTTCAGTCCTTTGTTCAGATGTAACCAAGGCCTTGAAGACTAAAGAAGATGAAGCAATGATGTAACAGTAATTATGATGCTTCTTAACTGCATCTTCTGTGTGAAATAGTGCACTCTCGATACACACTGCTGCAATTGATTTGTTGTTTGATTAATTCAGAAATGTGAAAATACTGAATATTGATATGATCTAGGTCTAAGTTCATGGTTGTAGGTTTGAGTTTTAGAGATACAGGCCCTTTGGCCCACTGAATCAACGATCACCCATACACTTAGTACCATCCTAACTACCTGGGACGATTTACAGAACAAATTAACCTACAAACCTGCACGGCTTTGGAATGTGGTAGGAAACCGGAGCACCAGGAAAAACACACCAAGTCACAGGGAGAACGTGCAAACTCCACACAGACTAGTCAGGATTGAACCCGGGTCCATAGCACTGTGAGGCAGCAGCTCTGCCAGCGTGCCTCAGCTGCACCACCCCTCCAATGGAGATTGGTATCAAATGATTGCAAGGTACAGTTTGTTCCTCTGACATCATTAGAATCAAAGAATCATGTAGTCTTACAGGATGGGCAGAGGCTCTTTGGCCCGATGTGTCCTTGGAGATCAAGATGTCCCATCTAACCCAGTCCCATTTATCCGTGCTTGGCCCATATCCCTCCAAAACCTCTCATATCCATGTACCTGTCCAAATATCTTTCAAATGTTGTCATAGTACCTGCCGTAACCATTTTTTCTAAAGGCTTGATCTATAAACCCACCAGCCTCCGTGTGAAAACGTTGCTCCTCAGGTTCCTCTTTCCCCTCTGACCTTAAATCTATTCCCTCTAGTTTTATAATTTCCCTACCATGAGGAAAACATCGCGACCATCCGTCTTATCTATGCCCCTCATCCAGGGAAGAAAGTCCAAGCCTATCCGGTCTCTCCTGAAAACTTAGTTCAGTTTGAGTTCAGTTTAGTTTATTGTCGCGTGTACCGAGGTACAGTGAAAAGCATTGGTTGCGTGCCATCCAGTCAGCAGAGAGACAATACATGATTACAATCGATCCATTTACAGTGTATTGATACATGATAATGGAATAAGTTTAGTGCAAGGCAAAGCCAGCAAGTCCGACCAAGGATAGTCCGAGGGTCATCAAGCCTTCCAGTTCTACCCTTGTGAATGTTTTCTTGGGAAACGAGTCGAAGAATTTGTTGCTCTCCATCAGTAATCTTCACACTTCTACTCGCACTGTCAATTTCAGCAGCATTCTTGGATCCATCCAGTGCCTGGGGTACAGAGGCCCTTCACAGCTCAGTGAGATTCCTTCTGCTCAAAGTGCTCTGGAATAAGGAATATATTTGTTTTACTTTAGTTTAGAAGTACAGCATGAAAACAGACCCTTCGTTTCACCGAGTCCACCTCGGCCATTAATAACCGTTGGCACTAGTTCTATATTCTACTTTCTCATTCACTGCCAGACTATTGGCAATTGATAGAGGGCTAATTAACTGACAAACTCAGGCGTCTTTGGGATATCGAGGGAAACCGGAGCACCCAGGGGAAACTCACGCGGTCACAGGGAGAACGTGCAGACTCCACACAGACAGCACCCGAGGTCAGGATGGAACTCAGGTACCTGGCACAGTGGGGCTGTCACTCTAGCAACTGTCTCACCGTGCTGCGCTGTCAGTACAAATATTGACTTTTAAAAAACTGCAACTGCTGGATATCTGCATGTTTTAAACGGATTTCCACAGAGCAGCGAACAACACTACCATCCAGGAAGATTTAGGTTCATATTCCTGGTATTGATTAGAGAGAGACATCAGGTTCAGAAGTTCGAAGGCCGAAGAATGAAGGAGATTTTCACACCGGCCTTACTGAAATTCATCAACGGCGATGGTGGCTGGGACCTTTTGACCAACCTCCCTCCCAGTTACCTTTCAGGAAGTTTAAAATTCATGAGGCCTCGCCGATGACTTTACAACACAAAGAGACGGACGGCATTGTTTGTTCAATCTGAAACAAGTAATAGTTGAGAAAATGCAATTCAGTCTTTGGCAAATTAGTTGAATCAAATCGTGTATCAACCCATTCAGCAAATTCACAAATGTGAAAGCAAAAATAACACGCCGTGTTGCCCCGTGTGTGATTCGTTATAAGATGCCTCACATTCCTCACCGTTATAGTTAATCCTCTTGTCTCCAAGTAAAGCAGCTGGCAGAATTCACTAAATAACAACCGGATGGATTCTTTCCAGCTCTGTGTAAAACAAGCCAGTGCTTTGTTGACCTTGGGTGGCACAGCGGTAGAGTCACTGCCTACAGTGCCAATGACCCGGCTTCCATCCTGACCACCAATACCGTCTGTATGGAGTCTTACGTTCTCCCCATGCCCATGTTTGTTTTCTCCGAGTGCTCCGGTTTCCTCACGTATCCCAAAGACATGTAGATCTGTAGGTTAATTGGATTCAACAAAATTGTAAATTGGCCCTTGTGTATGTGTAGGATAGTACTAGTGCAGAGGGTGATCACTGGTCGGCTTGGACAGTGGGCTGAAGGGCCTGTTTCCACGCAGTAACTCTAAAAAAAATGCAGACACTTAGTTAGAATCTAGGAGCAAGTCATTCGGCCTATTGAGCCAGATCCATCATTCAATGTGACCATGCCTGATCACGTCTCTCCTCAACCTTCAGAGAAACATTCAATCCCACTTCAGCTTTCTCCCCATATCGTCTGGACCTCTTGACTGGACAACTATGTCTAACCCCTTCTTGAAGGTGCATTGAATATGAGCCAGGAAGTTATGTTTTAGTGACTGGTCAAGTCAGCTCTATAGAAATTGGGTGAGCCCTCATTTGGAGTATTACATGCAGTTTCAGTCAGCCCATTTCCAGAAGGATGTGGTGACCTTGGGCAGGGCACAGAGGAGGTTTATCAGAATGCTGCCTGCATGAGAAGCCATTAGCTATAAGGAGCGATTGGACAAACGTGGATTGTTTTCTCTGGAATAATAGAGGTGGGGTAGAGGCGTTAGAAGTTTATAACATCATGAGATGCGTACAAAGGGAAGATAGTCAGAACTTTTATCTTTCTCAGAGTGGAAATGTCAAATACTGGAGAGCATAACTAAAGGTGTGGGGGGCAAAATATAAAGGAGATGTGTGGGGCAAGTTGTTTACACAGAGGGTGGTGGGTGCCTGGAACGTGTTGCCAGGGTGGTCGTGGAGGCAGATGTGACAGTGTGTTTAAATGGGATCGACACATGACCATGCAGGGGATGACGGGATATGGATCACGTGCAGTGAGAGGAGATTAATTTAAGCAGGCATCATGTTCAGCACAGACATTGTGGACCTAAGGGCCTGTTTATGTGCTTTACTGTTCTATGTTTACAATACAATACAATACAATATATCTTTATTGTCATTGAACATTGGTACAACATTCCTTGTATCTGCATACTTGGCCAATAAATTTATTCATTCATTCATATATGTAATGATTTGACTTAAAATGGTTTGCCTGTAACACCACAGGTTCACCACTCTCTGGAAGGGCACATGTGTGTGTGATGTGTGTGGGTGAGCAGCACAGTCTGGGCGAGGTGATGGAAATGTGCGAGTGTAAAATGGAATTAATGTAAGATTAGTGCGAATGGCTGGTTGATGGTTGGCACAGACTCTGTGGGCCTGTTTCCGTGCTATGTGCGGGTGCTCTTATTACACCAGCAGATAAATAGTGTAACACTACAGATCATGTAGATAACTAAAACATGCACGAAAACCACAGCATCGAACATTCTCTGAAAAAACACAGCCATTAAAGAAACAAATGAGCAGGAAAATGTCTTTTGGGACAAAAATGGGCGAAGGTTCCCATCACAATCGCTGCCTGACCCTCTGAGTTCCTAAATCACTTTATATATTACAAAAGAGAGTAATTCAGCGGGTCAGGCACCATCTCTGGAGAACATAGACGGGTGTCATATTGCGTTGGGACACTTCCTCAGACTTTACATGGGTTGGTGACATCTCAGGATGGGACCCTTACCTGAACGTCACCTATCCATGTTCTCAACAGATGCTGCCTGACCCGCTGAGTTACTCCAGCACTCTGTGTCTACACTTGATATCTTAATCGTCTTTTCATGGATGTATATCACTGCATACCCTACATCTACCTATAAATCCAGTCTGTTGCTGAAGCATCCGGATAACTTGCCTGTGCTACAATCTCTGTTACACAACACTGCGCCTTTTGTGGTTCTTTGCTGGTGTGTGTGGGACTCTCCCAGTGTCGTGGTCCCGCTGATCCCGGCCGCACCACCAGGTGGCGCAGTGTCGCCCTCCAAGTAAAACCCCGGGCATTAGCCCAGCCTTGCAGCGTCCAGTCATTGGAATCTGTAATGGGAGTAAAGGAAAGGGGCTCAAAGAGAGAAAATGGACCCATTCATCGCGGTAACACGATTTAATTCCTTCAGTAAGTTGCCTTCCTTTAACTGTCTTCACTGAAGTGCTGAGAAGAAAGTTACATACATAGATACATAGACAATAGGTGCAGGAGGAGGCCATTCGGCCCTTCGAGCCAGCACCACCATTCGCTGTGATCATGGCTGATTATCCACAATCAGTACCCCAGACCTGCCTTCTTCCCGTACCCCTTGATTCCGCTAGCCCAAAGAGCTCTATCTAACTTTCTTTTGAATGCATCCAGTTGTTGGGTCCAATCCTCTAACTCACAGCATTGTGAGTGAGGCAAGGCATTGGCCAGGCTCCACAAACAGGGGCAATCTGTTCAGGAGCTTTGACACTTGGAGGTGGAATTACAGGACGAAGGGCCCAGAATAGGGGCATCGAGAACCAGAGGACATAGGTTTAAGGTGAAGGGGGGGGGGGGAAGTGGGGTGGCAAGATTTAATAGCTAACCTTTTTACACAAAGGGTGGTGAGAGCATGGAACGAGCTGCCAGACGAGGTAGTTGAGCAGGGACTATCATAATGTTTAAGAAACATTTGGACAGGTACGTGGTATGATAGGTTCAGAGGGATATGGGTCAAACGTGGGCCAGTGAGACTTTTTAGATGGGGCATGTAGATTGCCTTGGATAAGTTGGGCCGAAGGGCCTGTTTCCATGCTGTACGACTGTATGACTATGGAGGCAGAACACCATGGTTGCCACTGGTGAATAAGCTCCAAACAAAGCTGCAGATACACTAGAAATAAATGTTGCATCTTTTATTCTCTTTGAAATTTCCTGATAATTGGTTGGAAACACATTGCAGTTGGAGATGAGAAGTTGTTTTACTGAGAGGGCAAGTTACTGGCTGGAGGTTCTTGCTGCACTGTTACACCACAGGTACCTGTGGCTTCTGCCATTCAATATGCCTTCAGGAAAAGTGAGGGATCACGAGAGCCCGATTCAGCACAACTCAAGAGCTTTCTTTTAAGTTCAGGTTCATTGACATCTGCACAAGTATGGTGAGGTACGGCTACATTGAGAATGTTGTTTGCAGCAGCAACACAGGCACATAGACAACTTATGAGTAAACCTGTGAGGCAGAGGGAAACAGAGGGGCAAGCTGAGGGAAGATGGGAGGAGGCTCCAGTGGAACACAAGGACAGCACAGACAGGTTGGGCCAAATGGCATGTTGCCATCATGTTGTGCCCCTTCTAGTCACCACGGTTGAGGGCAGTAAACCCTTGATATGGTCTGAAGTGGTGGGTCTGATGCTGACTGTTGTGGTGTAGACTGCGTCCAAACCAAACACCAGTGAAATAACTTTCTGAGCACAACGCTAGATATTGCAGAGTTGTGGACACAGGCCAAACCATCACGCACACAAACCAACCTCCCACCCTCTGACCTAATCTCCACTTTACGCTGCCTCGGCAAGACCAGCAGCATAATCAAGGACCAGTCTCACCCCGGTCACTCCCTCTTCTCCTCTCCCATCAGCAAGAGGTACAGAGATGTGAAAACAGTCTGAGGGAAGATCCAAGCCCATAACCTTATCTGTCAATAGACAATAGACAATAGGTAATAGGTGCAGGAGGAGGCCATTCGGCCCTTCGAGCCAGCACTGCCATTCAATGTGATCATGGCTGATCATTCTCAATCAGTACCCCGTTCCTGCCTTCTCCCCATAACCCCTGACTCCGCTATCCTTAAGAGCTCTATATAGCTCTCTCTTGAATGCATTCAGAGAATTGGCCTCCACTGCCTTCTGAGGCAGAGAATTCCACAGATTCATAACTCTCTGACTGAAAAAAATTTCCTCATCTCTGTTCTAAATGGCCTACCCCTTATTCTTAAACTGTGGCCCCTTGTTCTGGACTCCCCCAACATTGGGAACATGTTTCCTGCCTCTAACGTGTCCAACCCCTTAATAATCTTATACGTTTCGATAAGATCCCCTCTCATCCTTCTAAATTCTAGTGTATACATTTTCCTCCACAGATGCTGCCTGACCCACTGTTCCTCCAGCACTTTGGTTTTGCTCAATGCAGAGAAGGAAACAGCCCTAATGCGGGCAAATATGATCAGTGTAGATGGCAGAAAAGGTCAGCATGGATCTGGTGGGCCGAAGGGCTATTTCTTCCTTGTGCAACTGTGAACTCCTAGAACTCTCAGTCCCAGGAGAAGTTCACCATCCCAATGGAAGTGATGACCTCCTCGTGTTGAGTCTGTGCTCCCCAGTTACAGACAAACACACCAGAGGAATCGTCTCGTGGCAACTTTATCAATTTGTCCACATTCTGCTTAATCATCCTCTCTGGCTCTCCTGTTAGTTTATATTCATAGAAGTCTAACACATTTGCTCAGTTTTATTTCATTTTCCTGAACTCATGCTGACTGTGCACAGTATGGTACCTTCTTGCAAGTGCTGTGTTATATCTGACTCACCACGGCACAAAGGAAGCTGAGTGGACCACTGAGTCCATGCCAGCTCCGAGCAGGAATATCGCACCAATCCCACTCCCCCTCACTCCTCACTCCTCACTCCCCCCATAGCTCTCTCACTGGCTCATCATCTCCCCTGCTTTTGCTACTTCCAACACTGAGGGTGACTTTCAATGTTCAGCATGACCTTGGCACATGGGAGGAAACCCACCCGATCTCAGGGAGAACATGCCCACTCCACACGGACCATGCCTGAGGCCAGGTCTCTGGAGCTGTCAGGCAGGGAGACTGACCACTGCACGCCTCTTACACAAGTTGCAGCTTTCTCCCAACCGGTGTTTGGATCAGTGGAGGGAGATTTACTGTCATGAAGCACGGAAACAGGCCCTTCAGCCCAACTGGTCCATACTGACCAAGATGCCCCATCTAAGCTAGTCCCATTTGCCCGCCTTTAGCCCTCTAAATCTTCCCTATCCATGTTCCTGTCTGCGTCTTTTAAAAGTGGTTATAGTAGCTGTTTCAACTACCTCCTCTGGCTACTCGTTGCATACACCCACCACCTTCTGTGTGAAGAAGCTGCCCCTCCGGTCCCTATTAAATCTTTCCTCTCTCACCTTAAACCTCTGGTTCTTGATTCCCCTACCCTGGGTAAAAGGCTCTGTTCAATCATCCTATTGATTGCGCTCATGATTTTGTACACCTCTATAAGATCACCCTCACCCTCCTGCGCTCCGGTAGTTTCCTGTCGTTTACTTTCCCTGTCCCACTTTCTCTTCTCCAATCTGCTGGATCCTCGTCAGACTCCAGTGAATGTCAGAGGATGCCAACTTGCAGCCCCATATTCCTACATGCTCCAGCTCACCTGCCCAAGCTACCTGTGGCACCTCCTGTACAAACAGAGCATGCAGCCACAGGTCCTGCAGGTTAACTTCAGTCTGATAAGTGAGCCAAGTATGGGCGGCACGGTGGCACAGTTGGCAGAGCCACTGCCTCACAGCGACAGAGACCTTGGTCCGATCCTGACCTCGGGTGCTGTCTGTGTGGAGTTTGCACGTTCTCCCCACAATCTCGTGGGTTTCCTTCTGGTGCTCCGGTTTCCTCCCACATCCCAAAGGCGTGCAGGTTTATAGGTTAATCGGCTTTCTGTAAATTGTTCCTAGTGTGTAGGGCGTGGATGAGAACGTGGGATAACATAAAACTAGTGTGAACGAGTGATCAATAGTTAGCATGGAATCGCTGGGACAGAGGGCTGTTCCCTTGCTGTATTTTCCAATCAATCATATGGGTATTATTTCTTTGTTCCAAGACATAAATAATTTCAAGTTTGTCTTCTCTTTGTGTAAAGTCGAGCTGCCTCTCCCTGGGACCACTCATCTGTACCGGGGACTGGCTATTTTTAACATGTTGACACACATCAGTGATTGACACTGATACGCTGCTAACCTCAGCCCTGTTGGTGTTTTATGAATGGTTACAAGCTGCTGAATGAAGCTGGGCAGCAAGTCATTTGATATTCTGAGGAAAGGATGTGGTTTGATTTAATTAGCTCCACCCTGCTTTTACAGAACCTGTAGCCTATTAAAAGATGAAGCTAAAGAGTGATTAATAGTGGTGACATAGGTTCACAGTAGTGGCACCTTGGCAACAAATGACACCTTATAAGGTGAATGCAGAGTCGGCAATCGATAGGGTGAATGCACAGAGTCTTTTATCCAAAGTTGGGGAATCAAGAACACAGGTTTAAGTTGAGAGGGAAAAGAGTTAATAGGAACCTGAGGGGCAAATTTTTCCCACAGAGGCTGGTGGGTGTCTGGAACGAGCTGCCAGAGGAGGTAGTTGAGGCAGGTATATCGCAACATTTAAGAAGCTTTTAGATAAGTACATGGATAGGAAATGTTTAGAGGGATATGGGCCAAACGCAGGCAGGTAGAATAGTGTAGATATGGTATGTTGGTTGGTGTGGACAAGTTGGGCCGAAAGGCCTGTTTCTGCGCTGTATGACTCTGTTCTGACATCTACACAGTACTAACTAACTAACCAGCCAACCCCGATGTGTTTGAAAGTTACAAGCTGAAGAGACTCTGACAGAAACTCAATCTAATGAGGACACCCTCTCTGTCACACTGACCTCCCTTTATAAAGAGTCTCGCTGTCCACTCCGACCATCTCTATCCCCCCACGCATACGGAGCTGACACCCCCTTGTTCACAGACCACTGGTGAACACATTCTGCGAACATGACCTTATAATTTATGTCCCGTCTGTAATTACCGGAGTAAGTCTAGGCAGCTCCTGTGAGCCAGTAATGAGCAACACTCCCAGCAGCTTGGGCCAGAGCTTGTCATTTTGCACTTTGTATATTTTTAGCCATTCTTAAAATTATACGATCCTATATTTAGCAGAAGATGGTATGATTACTGTATTTTAAGTGTAATTAGTTTAAATGTAACTAAATTTAAGTGTAAGAGTTAAAATAAAATTGTCTGCATTAATAAAAACACGAACACATTGAGCCTGAAATTCTTCAATGAAACAGAAGAATGTTTTGCTCGATTTCCCAGCTGAGGGATTCATTTCCTGATCATCCAGTCCATCTCACTGTACCCCTGGCACTGTGATTCTGCACTTTCTCAGTAGCTGTAACACTTCATTGAGTTTATTTTCTCTTTTGCACTAGCTAATGTACGTGTCCAGGTAGCGCACAAAACAAAGTTATTTACTATATCTCAGTACATGGGTCAATAATAAACATGTTGCCCAGAGGCATTGAGCCTAAAACTAACTTCCAAATGATCAGGCCTGGTGACCATGGGCTCGGCAGTGGCCAAAATGCTGATTGAAGTAAATAATATTATGAGAGGCATAGATAGTAGAGGTGCAGTGAAAAGCTTTATTGTTGCGTGCTATCCAGTCAACAGAAAGACTATACAGAAATACAATGTACAGATGCAGGATAAAGGGAATAATGTTTACTGCAAGAAAAAATCCAGTAAAGTCTGATTAATGATAGTCTAAGGGTCTCCAATGAGGTAGATAGTAGTTCAGGACTGCTCTCTGGTTGTGGTAGAATAATTCAGTTGCCTGATAATAGCTGGGAAGAAACTCTTCCTGAATCTGGAGGTGTGCGTTTTCACACTTCTGTACCTCTTGCCTGATGGGAGAGGGGAGAAGAGGGAGTGACCAAGGTGATGTATTGAAGAGAGAGGTAGATTTAGCTCTTAGGGCTAATGGAATCAAGGGATATGGGGAGAAAGCAGGAGCTTTCTCCCCATATCCCCGGCATTCTCTCTCTCTCTCTCTCTCTCTTCCCCAACCAGATCACACCAGCTTCTCATTTTCACCCTACAAACAGCTAACAAGGGCCTGTTTCCTTTATCATCGTTACTTTTTTACATATCTTTCAATCATTGTTCTTTATCTCTCTACATCACTGTCTATATCTCTCGTTGCCCTTATCCCTAAACAGTCTAAGGAAGGGTCCCGACCCGAAACGTCACCCATTTAATTTTATCTTTTTAATTTAATTTAAAATTTATTTGTCATATGTAGGTTGGCACAGGGTCAACGGTACAATGAAATGTATTTGACAAGACAACGGGTCACCTCAGCAGTAATATTCCAAGGATAAATAGGATTAAAATGACATTAGTAAGGTAAAAAGACAATATTAAAATAATTAACATATATGATGTGAAATATGTTTATGAATTCAGAAGCCTGATGGCCTGATGGTAGAAACTGTTGTTAAGTCTGGTGCTACGCACAGCCATACTCCTGTATCGTCTGCCTGACGGTAACAAGGAGAACAGTCTGCGTGCTGGGTGGCTGTGGTCCTTGATGATGCTGCGTGCCTTCCGCAGGCACCGCCGGTAGAAAATGTCCTGAATGGCCGGGAGACAGTTGCCAGTGATGTGCTGTGCCGTCTTCACCACTCTCTGCAGTGATTTGTGGCTGTGGGCAGAACAGTTCCCGTACCAGACTGTAATGCAGCCCGTCAGCAGGCTCTCGATGGTTCTTCTCTCCAGAGATGATGCCTGTCCCGCTGAATCACTCCAGCTTTTTTGTATCTATCTAATGGGGTACTGATTGTGGATGATCAGCCATGATCATATGGAATGGCAGTGCTGGCTTGAAGGGCTGAATGGCCTCCTCCTGCACCTATTGTCTATGTTTCTATCAGACTGGTCCTTGGTTCTGCTGCTGGCCTTGCTGAGGCAATGTGAAGTTTACCCACATGGCTATGGTGACTGGGCTACAGCACTGTGTAAAGAAAGTTCCACTCAGCACTTGAATAAACTAGGCTGGGCTTGTGACTCAGGTGTTCACGACAACGGGCTTTGTTACACAATCTGCAGGCGTAGAATTGTAACGCCTGGAACTTTGATTTTTCTGCGTTTGAATGAAATACACTTCCCCTGTCCCATCTGAATGGGCGATGTTGAGACCATATTTGCCCTGTAATTAGACAGACCCATGGCAGTAACCCGACCCTCTCTCCCTGCCACAATCTGCCGCATTCCTCCGTCTCCTCTCCCTTCATGACCTAACCCAACAGGTCTCCCCACTCTTTCCCAATTAACTTTGCCCTCTTTCTGAAAGGCTCTTCCTCGTGTTGTTTAACTTCCTCATGGCCCCAACTACCTGCACAGTCCTGTCCTGCGGTCGTGCACCAACCAATTGGCTCACTGATCCAATGTTTGGGGGGTGTCTGTCCTTTGTTTCTCCGCCCTGCGCCGCCAACACACGGTCGGTCACAGGGCCGAGACAGCACATCCCAGCGGCTGCTTCACCGCACGCTCAGTGTCGACCAGACTCACCCAGGGAGAACACAGCCCCCGGGGACACCGGCACCGGCACACACAGACACCGGCACACACAGCCCCCGGGACACCGGCACACACAGCCCCCGGGACACCGGCACACACAGCCCCCGGGACACCGACACCGGCACACACAGCCCCCGGGACACCGACACCGGCACACACAGCCCCCGGGACACCGACACCGGCACACACAGCCCCCGGGACACCGGCACATAGTGGCAGCCTCTCTCACACACACAACACCTGACCTGCACACACCTCATCTCTACACACACCACACCTCAACACACACACAAACACACCTCACCTCTACACACACAACACACCTCACCTCTACACACACCTCTACACACGCACACATCACTCCTCACCTCCACAACACAGTCCCGCAGACACACACTAACTCCGCACCTCACATCTACCCACACCCCTACACCCACACCCCCATACACACTCTGAAGAGAGACAGGCTTCCTAACTCCACCTACACCACACACAGACAGCCGCACTCTCTGCCACCCACCTCCCTGCATGGCTGCACTGATGTATCTGTGAGTTCTCCAGCTCACTCACACATACATACTCGCCTGCCCCAGACCTACCTGGCGGCGGATTTAACCCAGCCACTGCCTGCGCCCAGAGCGGGAGGGGAGGCAAGGCAAGGCTTCCAGCTGATGTTGGAGACGTTGCCGGCACTCGGAAGGACAGCGTGGACTCTCCAGCTCACAGGTCCAGTGTTTGATTTCCATTTGATTTATGAAGGGTGATTATTGTGCGAAGGGAAGGAATGTTTGCACATTGTTTCTCAGAGACATTCCAGTTGTGACAGGCGGACAGATTGCATTCAGGATACAAAGGCAGGTGACGATTGAATCTGCCGTTTGTTCTCAGATGTATTTCCCACCAAGAGACCGTGGTAAAGCAGTGTTGACATGATATATTTGATGATACATTTTCAACAGTGAGTTTCTTTCGAAGTATCGGTCAGGGGCGCAAGGTGATCAGACGTTCCCAGATTTAAATGATATTTCAAGTGTAAAAATGTATTTTTGGTGTGTGGTATTTGTGAAATGGCAAAGAGAACAGAAACAGCCAAGTCACAGGGGTATATTTTAAGACATATTCCAAGCAGACCTAGAGAACGGAAGTTTCAGCTGCCGGTGAACTCTGATGTAAAAAGAAAATGCTGGGGAACTCGGGCAGTCGGGCAGCGTGTATGGAAGTTGAACAGCGAACATTTATTTCAACTCTGCCGCGCTGTATCTGAACTAAGGGAGAGAAGCAGTTGTGTGCGCGCTCCTATGTGTGTGTTATGTCCGTGTAGCCATAGACTTAGAAAAAACATAGAAAATAGGTGCAGGAGGAGGCCATTCGGCCCTTCGAGCCAGCACCTCCATTCATTGTGATCATGGCTGATCATCCACAATCAATAACCCGTGCCTGCCTTGTCCCCATATCCATTGATTCCACTAGCCCCTAGAGCTCTATCTAATTCTCTCTTAAATCTATCCAGTGATTTGGCTTCCACTGCCCTCTGTGGCAGAGAATTCCACAAATTCACAACTCTGGGTGAAAAGTTTTTTCTCACCTCAGTTTTAAATGGCCTCCCCTTTATTCTAAGACTGTGGCCCCTGGTTCTGGACTCGCCCAACATTGGGAACATTTTTCCTGCATCTAGCTTGTCCAGTCCTTTTATAATTTTATACGTCTCTATAAGATCCCCTCTCATCCTTCTAAACTCCAGTGAATACAAGCCTAGTCTTTTCAATCTTTCCTCATATGTCAGTCCCGCCATCCCAGGGATCAAACTCGTGAACCTACGCTGCACTGCCTCAATTACAAGGATGTCCTTCCTCAAATTAGGAGACTAAAACTGTACACAATACTCCCGATGTGGTCTTCCCAGAGCCCTATACAACTGCAGAAGAACCTCTTTACTCCTATACTGAAATCCTCTTGTAACGAAGGCCAACATGCAGGGCTGCACGGTAGCGCAGCGGTAGAGTTGCTGCTTTACAGCGAATGCAGCGCCGGAGACTCAGGTTCGATCCTGACTACGGGTGCTGTACTGTAAGGAGTTTGTACGTTCTCCCCGTGACCTGCGTGGATTTTCTCCGAGATCTTCGGTTTCCTCCCACACTCCAAAGACGTACAGGTATGTAGGTTAATTGACTGGGTAAAAATTGACTGGGTAAATGTAAAAATTGTCCCTAGTGGGTGTAGGATAGTGTTAATGTACGGGGATCGCTGGGCGGCGCGGACTTGGTGGGCCGAAAAGGCCTGTTTCCGCGCTGTATATATATGATATGATATGATATGATATGATTCCATTAGCTTTCTTCACTGCCTGCTGTACCTGCACGACAACTTTCAGTGACTGGTGTACAAGGATACCCAGGTCTCGCTGCACCTCCCCCTTACCTAACCTAACTACCTAACTCCATTGAGATAATAATCTGCCTCCTTGTTTCTGCCGCCAAAGTGGATAACCTCACATTTATCTATATTATACTGCATCTGCCCACTCACTCAACCTGTCCAGGTCACCCTGCAACCTCCTAACATCCTCTTCACAGTTTACACTGCCACCCAGCTTTGTGTCATCCGCAAACTTGCTAGTGTTGCTTCTAATTCCCTCTTCCAAATCATTAATACATATGGTAAACAGTTGCGGCCCCAACACCGAGCCCAGTATGACCGGGCGATCGATGGTCGGTGTGGACTCGGTGGGCCGAAGGGCCTGTTTCCATGCCATATCCCTAAATTAAAGATCATACTATAATATGTATTAATTAAGCCTGTATATTGATGCAGGAATTGTATGTGGGGACTCCCATCCATTGGACTGTGTCTGCCCTCTGGCTGTGCCAAGCTGCACACAGTCTATGCTGTTTGCCACAGGACTGACCTGCCCAGTGTCCACACAGTCAGTTACCTCCACCGCCCTGCTCTCATTCTCCCTGCTTCCTTCGCTTGCTGCTGGAATTCCTCCCTGTCCCGTTGCTTCTTTAGATGCGACATTCCAGTGCTCTCCCAACTTCCGCAAACTTGGAATCATCTCTAAGACTTGCTGCCCAATAATGCACTGCCCTTCATCCACCACCCTCTGCTGCTGTGCCCCATTGACCACAATCCAGTGACTTCTTAGAGTCGTAGAGCGACACTGTAATGAACATGTCCCATCTACACTAGTCCCACCTACTGTTGTTTGGCCCATTTTCCTCTAAACCTGTCCTATCCATGTACCTGTCTAACTGTGTCTTAACATTGTGATAGTCCCTTCCACATCTACCTCCTCTGGCAGCTTGTTCCATACACCCACCACCCTTTGTGTGAAAAAGCTACCCCTCAGATTCTTATTAAATCTTTTCCCCTTCACCTTAACGAGGCTTATTGTTTTAACAATTCTGCTAACACTGCCATGGAACATGTTCATTTACGTTTTGTTCATTCATTAGTCAGGGTTTGGCACCAGTGGCAATCCCTAACTGCCCATGAGAAGGTGCTGGTGAACTGCCGCCATGCACTGCTGCAGTTCACCTGTTATAAAGGCACCTCCACTGTGGTGTTGAGCGGGAACGCCAGGCTTCACACCCAGTGAGGATGCAAGCCCTCTGATATATTGCCCAGTCCATACTGAGAGTGGCTTACAGGGGAATCTGCAGATGGTGTACCTCTGTACCTGCTGCCTTTGTCCTTTCCTGTGGTGGAGGCTGCAGGTAGGAAAGGTGCTGCAGAAGTAACACCTAGGTGACGGTGCAGAGGGTATGTACTGCAGACACTGCGCTGGTGCAGGGAATGAATGCTGAGAGTGGGGCAGTGAGAGGGGGAATGACACTGAGCAACATGGCAGTCTGAAGTAGGGTGCCGACCCGAAAAGTCACCTATCCATGTTCTCCAAAGGTGCTGCCTGACCCTCTGAGTTACTCTAGCACTCTGTGAAACGTCACCTATCCATGTTCTGTACAGATGCGGCCTGACCCGCTGAGTTACTCCAGCACTCTGTGAAACGTCACCTATCCATGTTCTGTACAGATGCGGCCTGACCCGCTGAGTTACTCCAGCACTCTGTGAAACGTCACCTATCCATGTTCTGTACAGATGCGGCCTGACCCTCTGAGTTACTCTAGCACTCTGTGAAACGTCACCTATCCATGTTCTGTACAGATGCGGCCTGACCCGCTGAGTTACTCCAGCACTCTGTGAAACGTCACCTATCCATGTTCTCTACAGATAATGCCTGACCCGCTGAGTTACTCCAGTGCTTTTTTTGGCCTTAAGTGGACATTGAGCAAAAGCTGGCTCCGTCAATCTGATCCATTTTATTCTCCTAATAAGGTAGTGATTGGTCTTTCCTAATGGTCTCACCAGATACTGAGAACATGGTACTATTATGACCAGCTCACTGCCTGAGTCTGACCCTAAGCATCACCAGTCTATGTCTTCCAGAGATGCTGCCTGAGCCATGGAGTTATTCCAGCTCATGGTATTTATTTTGGCTGCACGATCCTTTGTTTTAATGTGGACCTTCAGAATTCTCCCCAGAAACGCTTCTGTCCCTGGTCCTTCGAGGTTTGAGGCGATGATATAACTTGTCGTTTTGAACAACATTTCGGTCGGCAGACCAAATGTGTCGGAGAGGAGCTTCTTCAGTTGGCAAATCTTCAGGAGTCCAAATGTGTCCTCATCTTGGTGTCGAAGAATACTAACGGGCTGCACTAATATGCTCTGCTGCTTTTACAATAGGAATCTGCAGAATGTTTCAAGGCTCTCTCTGGAAATGTGCGCTCCTTAACATTACATCATTTAGAACATAGAATGGTACAGCACATGATGAGGCCCTTCAGCCCACAAAGTCCATGCCAAACATGATGCCAAGTTAGACTAATCTCCTCTGCCTGCACATGATCCACATCCCCTTATTCCATGCATATCTATGTGGGAGCCACAAGCCTCTTAAACAGTACTGTCATATCCACCAGCACCCTCTGTGAAAAAATACTTGCCCCGCACATCTCCCCTAAACTTCCCCCCTCTGGCTTTAAATCTGTGCCCTCAAATCTTTAACATCCTGGGGGAAAAAAAAGTTCTAGGTTTAAGCAACTACATGACAGCTGGCAAGACATTACCACGTAAAAGCAGAAGATGGTTGTCAAAGAAGTTCTCCAATCTGTTTTTGGAATTTTGGGGGTTATTTTTAGCGCCTGCTTGCTGCAGCTCCATTTTTAGTTGCCCTGGTAGTGATCAGGGAACCACAAGAAAGCACTGGAGACTGGCCTGTGTATGATCGTCCTAACCCTGCCACACCCCCCATTGCTCTCCTGCTCATCTCTTCCCGGTGAATGTCCGAGGCTGATCCTTCACAGCGCCACAACCGCCAATGACTACATTGCCCACTCATCACTGCATCTGTGACCTTGCCTCCTTCAGGCACCGTTTAAGCTGCACAGAGGAAACGTAGGCCCACACTTCTCTGCTGCAGATCATTACCCAAGGCCATTAGAGTGTACGGTGTATTACTTGTTTTATCGTCATCCCCAAAGTCCTTGTTCAACAATGATTTAGCACAAAGCACAAAGTGCCGGCATAACAGTGGGGCAGGAAGGAATGGATGGGTGCCGATTCCTCAGAATGTTGGAAGATCCTAAGCCAAGAAAAGGGAAAGACACAGACTGCTGGAGTAACTCAGCGGGTCAGGCAGCATCTGTGGAGAACATGGATAGGTGACATTTCACAGTGCTGGAGTAACTCAGCGGGTCAGGCAGCATATCTGGAGAACATGGATACGTAACATTTCAAGTTGGGTCACTTTTTCAGGCTGATTCCTTGGTAAACCAGTGTCTGCAGTTCCTTGCTTCTATATTTTGACTGCTCCACTGTGAAATCTCCAAAACTGAAATGTTGCCTTCCTTCCCATTCCTTCCACAGATGCTGCCTGACCAGCACTTTGTGTTTTGTTCATCTTTCCATTATCTGCAGTTGCTTATCGAGGAATCTCTCTCAATGATACAGAGAAAGAAAGAGCATGCATTCATACAGGGCATCAATCCACTCAGAAAAGCTCAGGAGATTCTTCAGCAAGTATTTTGTGTGATGTAATTGCCTTTGTAGTGCAACACAATATGCTGGAGGATCTCGGCGGGCCAGGCAGCATCTGTGGAGGGAAATGGACAGATGATGTTTCTGGTTGGAACCCATCTTTAGACTGAAAATGTAACAGATGCATTAGCTAAACGGTGCAGCTAAGTCCTAAAGAGAGAATGAAATAATGCCTGGGTAATTTAAACGTACCAGTCTGAAGAAGGTTCCTGAACTAAAATGTCACCTAACCACGTTCTCCAGAGATGCTGCCTGACCTGTTGACTTACTCCAGCACTTTGTGTCTTTTTCTGTAAACCAGCATTTGCAATTTCTTGCGCTAAAATAAACATATCAGGTTTTGGTTTAGGTATAACATTGTTCATTGTTGAGTAACACACTGGGATCTTTAGTTATATTTGAGAAGACAACCAGCCTTCAGCTGAAGTTCCATCTGCAAGACCACACCACTGGCTGTGGGGCTTCCCTTCACTGTGATGCCTGACAGCGAACAGGTGAGTGAGTCTGGACTGGAGGCTTGACCAGAGCACACCTTGGTTCCAAAGCTGAATGAGTTGCTGAAGGAAGAACGAGGTGAGTCATTTAGTTTAACTTAGTGTGGGAAGGAAATGCAAATGCTGGTTTAAGCCGAAGATAGACAGAAAATACTGGAGGGCAGGCAGCATCTCCAGAGAAAAGGGTGACGTTTGGGTCAAAACCCTTCTTCAGAGCCCTCTCAGAGAGAGGAGACCTTCTTCAAAGTAGGCATACCTTGAGGAGATTTTGTAATGGAGCAGACAAAATGCGTAGGAAGGAACTGCAGTTGCTAGTTTATACCAAAGATAGACACGAGCTGGAGTAATTCAGCGGGTCAGGCAACATCTCTGGAGAAAAGGAATTGGTGACGTGTTGGGCCAAAACCCTTCCTCAGACTAGTTTAGTTCAGTTTATTGTCACGTATATTGACAAGCTTTTTTTGTTGTATGTTATCCAGTTAGCACAAAGACTTTACATGATAATAACCTAGCCGTCCACATTGTGCAGATGCAGGATAAAGTGTATAATGTTTACTGCAAGAATAACGTTTAGTGCAGGAGTAGGACTTGTTTAGAGGGGAGTATATTTGTTGGCTTGGGTTCAGTGGGCTGAAGGGCCTGTTTCCCTGCTCCATGTCACTCCATGACGCAAAAGGGCATGTTTGAACAGGCTGGGCATCTCACCTTTCTTCTGTTAATTCACGAGGAAGCACCCACTGCTCCTTCTGCAGGGTTGCCGAGAATCTGTTCAAACATGCCCTCTAGCGTCGTAGAGTCACAGAGACACGCAGCACGGAAACTGGCTCTACCCCCACTGAGTTTGTGCTAACCATCAACTACCGTCTATGCTAACCCTGCCCGAACCCCAGACGAACATCCCAATCAGCCTCGGGTGTGCCTGCACCCACGGTCACAGTCACGTGGCGGACATGACGCGTGGCGGACGTGTCGCGGGGCGGACGTGTCGATGTCTTGTGGTGGGCGTGTCGCTGTGGCGGGCGTGTCGCGTGGCGGACGTGTCGATGTCTTGTGGCGGGCGTGTCGCTGTGGCGGGCGTGTCGCGTGGTGGGCGTGTCGCGTGGTGGACGTGTCGCGGGGCGGACGTGTCGCGGGGCGGACGTGTCGATGTCTTGTGGCGGGCGTGTCGCTGTGGCGGGCGTGTCGCGTGGCGGACGTGTCGCGGGGCAGACGTGTCGATGTCTTGTGGCGGGCGTGTCGCTGTGGTGGGCATGTCGCTGTAGCGGGCGTGTCGCTGTGGCGGGCGTGTCGCGTGGCGGACGTGTCGCTGTGGCGGGCGTGTCGCTGTAGCGGGCGTGTCGCTGTAGCGGGCGTGTCGCTGTGGCGGGCGTGTCGCTGTGGCGGGCGTGTCGCTGTGGCGGGCATGTCACGTGGCGGATGTGTCGCTGTAGCGGGCGTGTCGCTGTCGTATAGGGCGGACGTGTCGCTGTGGTGGGCGTGTCGCTGTGTCGGACGTGATGCAGTCGTGTGGCTGTCGCGGGTGCGTCACTGGCTGGCGTGTCGCGGGCGCGTCACTGTGGCAGGCGTGTCGCTGTCATGTTGTGGGCGTGTCGCTGTCGTGTGGCGGGCGTGTCGCTGTCCTGTGGCGGGCGTGTCGCTGTCGTGTGGCGGGCGTGTCGCTGTCGTGTGGCGGGCGTGTCGCTGTCGTGTGGCGGGCATGTCGCTGTCGTGTGGCGGGCGTGTCGCTGTCGTGTGGCGGACGTGTCACGGGCGTGTGGCTGTGGTGGGCGCGTCGCTGACCTGTCATGGTGGCGGGCGTGGTCGCGGGCACGTCACCATCGCGGACGTGTCACCATTGCAGACGTGTCGCGGGCGCGTTGCCGTGGCGTGCGCGTTACTGACCTGTCATGATGGCGGACGTGTCGCTGTTGCTGTGGTGGGCGCGGTGCTGACGTGTCGCGGACGCGTGGCTGTGGCGGACGTGCCGTGGACGTGTCACAGGCGCGTTGCTGTGGTGGGCGCGGTGCTGACGTGTCATGGTGGCGGACGTGTCGCTGTGGCGTGGTTGTGGTGGACGTGCTGCTGTTGCAGACGTGTCGCGATCACTGTCGTAGACGTTAGATTGGTCTTCCTGAGAGTGAACCACGGGGAGCGACTGGCCCAGATGTTGACCCCGGCCGTGACCTCAGAACCTGCCCCGGCCAACTGGAAGGAACATCTGTATCCTCTCCGTACTCCGTTCTGTGGTCCCCACCTGTACACAATTAAACAGCTTTTCACTGCACCTATGTACACATGCCGATAAACTAAATGAAGCTAATCTAAGCTAAACAAAACTACACAAAACTAAACATCAAAATTAAACAAAACTAAATTAAACTAAATTAAACTAAACCAAACTAAACTAAACCACATTCACCCTGGTGCCAAACAAAACCCAGGCAGTGTGCCTTGAAGTGATCACCATCCTGTGGCTCGGACATCCACCGTCATGAATTGTATTGAGGACTGATGGTTGTGTGTGTGGGCGCCAGCTTCCCAGACTGCCTTGGTCCACTGCGAGTCTCTTACCACCAGCACAGATCTACAGTAGATGCCAGCTCCTGGACTCAACGCTCATCTCTGGAACACCTACTTCACGTTCCTATCCATCGACTACAGCTCCACCTTCAACACCATTTTTGCAACCAACCCCATCTCTACACTCCATAATCCCCTCTGTAACTAGATGCTTGCAGACCTGTCATGTGATAACGATAAATTTGTGATCTCCCATGGGGTCTCTGTGGCCCTTGGACTTTTATTATCTGCATTTTCTCTGTTGCTGGGACTATATACTGCATTGTTTTGGACTAGCTTGATGTACACGTGTGTCACAATAGTAAATCAATACCAACACAAATAAACGTCGTTTGATCCCATCTCAGATCCATGAGACAGATAAACCAACCTTTCGTGTTCGATCTTCTCTTGATCATCCATGTCCACAATCTTTGGTTGGCCTCTCTTCCTGGCAGTGTTTGGCAAAAGGAAGAGGTTATTGTTTACTTCTCTGGCTTTCCTGTTAGAGTATTAACCGACCAGTGGCAGCTCAGCTGTCAGTACATTCAATGCTTGCCTCAGTAACTGCATACTATGAGGAACTAATGATCATTCAAACATCTTCACCATATCCACTGTTGCTGCCTGACCTGCTGGGTTTCTTGATGAGGGACCTCTGTGGATGGATGGGAGATGTTCTCCTTGAGACAGCGGAGGTTGGAGAAGAGCTAATGGAGACATTTATAAACATGAAGGGTGTGAACCGAGAGAAACTGTTCCCATTGGCGGGGAGACCTTGGAGGATAACGATGATTGGTAAATGCTGTGAGGATAAATGATTGCAGTCAGTGAATGGTTGGTGACTGGAATGTCCTGGCTGTGGGGTTGAGATGCTGGGAGATGATTCAAGTGTAGATTTCAGCAGGAATCTGGATAAGCTGAAAGGGAATCAGTTGCAGGGCTGGGCGGTGGGACTGACTGGATTAACCCAGCATGGAGTAAGTACAGGCTGGATGGACTGAGTGGCTGCCTCCTGTGTGGTAAGCACTGTGATTTGTTCACACACATCATGGAAGCCTGCTGCCTGGGATCCAGTGGGAATGACCCAGAGACGGAGCGGGAATGTGGGGAGAGGGGGGGGGGGGGGGAGCAGTAAGGTGGTAACTCACATTCATGGACTCTCTGTTGCTGAGGGATTCTGCTGAGGGCAGAATGATCCAATTTCCCGTTGTGTCCCGTAAGCCTCTGGGGGGTGAGGAAGGGACACGGCCCATTGTTTCACACCCTGTGATTTGGCCCACAACAGTGTAGACCTCTTGCACCTTCCTCCAGACTCCCTGCAGCCTCCACACAATGGTCTTGTCTGCTGCCCACCACCTCCCCTGCATCTCGGGCTGCATGAGTGCTTTCAGCTGCATTCTCAGCATACCTGAGAGCTAGTATTTAGCCTTTTATCTCCTAGATCGCTCAGTGTAAGTTTCTTCTCAGATGGTGCGGATATCCAGAAAGGGTGTGGGACCACAGGTCATATTTCAGTCTCTCAATAACACTTGCCCAACAGTCTTTAGATTTTTACTTTAGTCTTTAGTGATACAGTGCGGAAACAGGCCCTTGGGCCCACCGAGTCCCACCGACTAGCAATCGCCTAACACACGCGCACTATTCCGCACACTCGGGACAGTAGTTTACATTTTTTTTTAACCAAAGCCAATTAACCTACAAACTTGCATGTCTTTGAGGTGTGGGAGGCAACCGGAGCACCCGGAGAAAACCCACATGGTCACAGAGAGAATGTACAAACACTGTACAGACAGCTCCCATCGTCGGCATCGGATCCGGGTCTATGTCGATGTAAGGCAGCAACTCTACCGCTGCACTGCCTGACCAGCCCCAGTCACTAAACTCGTCCTGTGTCTGTCAAAATGGTTGGAACATGCATCGCCAAGCCAGTCCTTTCTCTGGATTGTTAGATCAGGGAAAGACGAGGCCAGGCAAAGATCTGCTTCCCAGCCTAGTGAGACCCGATGGTCTCTCAGAATGGTGAGTTGTGATTGGGATGGCTGTTGTACATTTGGCTTTAGTCTGCCTGAGTATAGATGTAATGGGAAAAAGGTGAGAGCAAATCGCCCTCATAATGTCTCTATTCACAAAATGTTGGAGTAACTCAACAGGTCAGGCAGCATCTCAGGAGAGAAGAAATGCGTGATGTTTCGGGTCGAGACCCTTCTTCAGACTGAAGAAGGATCTTATCTTCAGATTGATCAGTCTGAAGAAGGGTCTCGACCCGAAACGTCACCCATTCCTTCTCTCCTGAGATGCTGCCTGACCTGCTGAGTTACTCCAGCATTTTGTGAATAAATACCTTCGATTTGTACCAGCATCTGCAGTTATTTTCTTACATTAATAATGTCTCTGATGAGTGAGTTCAAAGTAAGTACAAGTGTGAAGAAGTGCCAAGGGGCAACATTTAGCACAAATGGTGGTGGGTGTATGGAACGAGCTGCAGAGCATGTATCTTGTGTTTTATGACTGTTGGCAGATTAATTTCCCTAGTGGGTTAAATAAAGTTCTATCATATCATATCAAGCTGCTAACACTGTGCAGAAGATCATGAGATGAATAGACAGGGTGAATCTACAGAGTCTTTTATCTAGAGTAGGGGAATCAAGAAACACAGGACATTATCATATCATATCATATATATACAGCCGGAAACAGGCCTTTTCGGCCCTCCAAGTCCGTGCCGCCCAGCGATCCCCGTACATTAACATTATCCTACACCCACTAGGGACAATTTTTACATTTACCCAGCCAATTAACCTACATACCTGTACGTCTTTGGAGTGTGGGAGGAAACCGAAGATCTCGGAGAAAACCCACGCAGGTCACGGGGAGAACGTACAAACTCCTTACAGTGCAGCACCCGTAGTCAGGATCGAACCTGAGTCTCCGGCGCTGCATTCGCTGTAAAGCAGCAACTCTACCGCTGCGGGGGAAAGATTTAAAGGGAACCTGAGGGGCAATTCTTAACACAAAGGGCAGTGGGTGTATGGAACGAGCTGTCAGAGCAGGTAGTTGAGGCAGGGACTATCACAACGTTTAAAATACATTTGGACAGGTTCATGGATAGGACAGGTTTGGAGGGATGTAGGCCAAAGAGAGGTAAGATGAACTAGTGTAGTTGGGGCATGTTGGTCGGTGTGAATAAGGTGGGTCGAAGGGCCTGTTTCCCACTGTATTACTCTATGACACTCCAGGCAGCTTTGCAACGTGTGTGAATTGCTGAGCCTGTCAGTGAATGAATCAGCATTGGTTTCCCACTGCAGTCATTAGTTGACCTCTTGTGCCGATTTTGATTTAACCCAGTCGTTTACTCCACCAGACTCGACTGTGTGCAGACAAGGAGTTGCCATTGGACTCGACACATCCCTGCTCCTCCATTACTGCCCATGTTTCTCAGGTTTCTTAAACGCTGGGATAGTCCCAGGCTCAACTATCTCCTCTGGCAGCTTGTTCCATACACCCACCACCCTTTGTGTGGAAAAGTTACCCCTCAGATTCCTGTTAAACCTTTTTCCCTTCACCTTGAACCTATGTCCTCTGGTCCTCGATTCCCCTACTCTGAGATTTTGTGCATCTACCCAATTTATTTGCACTCATGGTTTTATGAATATGTACAATATTCATATCATTTTCAGTATTTATGAAATGTACCCAGCCCCAACAAGACCCCATACGGTTGCAAAGCCTCCAGTGAGCCAGTGGACACAGCTAGCTCCCCCTCCAGGGTTATGAGGCAAGGACGCGTCCTCGGGAGAAGGCAGGCGGCTGGCTCGGGGGGAACCCTGGACTGCCACTGACTGGCCCAGTGAGGGCCCACCTTGGCCGGGCCCAGGAGCAGACTGGCATGGAGTGGTGGTGTCTGTGCCCAGGGACATGTGTGATGGGATCGTGCACGGCAAGCCTTGCTCGGCACCAACCTGTTTGACTATATCTAAGATTTCAAAGAAGGCATGAGTCACACCAAGTGGGTCAAACCTCTAAATATAGATTCTTTGTTTGAACAGCTGCCAGTAATGAACAGGAGCTGTAAACATCTCAGGAAAAGGTTTACATTTTCTCTTTGCTGCTCTGATCTCACTGTAATTCATATGTATTTATTTGATTTGGCTATTCATTATGCAAATATTGTGATCATTCTGCCTGTGCATGTAATGGACCTGCCAAGCCCCGTACATGATGTGCTCTCTCATGTCAGGCAAGGTTACCTTCCCTCAATGATACAACACCCTCTAATCCTCACCCAGGCTGCCCCCATCTCCTCCATGCTGACTGGCTCCCTGCCACTGCTCTGGTTGATGTCCTGTTCTATCCATCTCAAACCCGCCAAGCAGTCAGAACTTGTGTTGAGTTTAGTTTAGTGCTACAGCGTTGGAACAGGCCCTTCGGCCCACTGAGTCCATGCCGACTAGAGATCATCTTGACACTAGGTCTTAACTACACTCTAGGGACAATTTACAGAAGCTAATTAACCTACAAACCCACACGTCTTTGGGATGTGGGAGGAAATTGAGTGGGATGGGCTGCGTGGCCTAATTCTGCTCCGAGAACTTATGAAACTGGAGCACTCGGAGAAAACTGTCACGGTCACAGGAAGAACGTGCAAACTCCACAGTCAGAACCTGTAGTCCGGATCGAACCCAGGTCTCTAGCGCTGTGAGGCAGCAACAATAGACAATGGACAATAGGTGCAGGAGGAGGCCACTCAGCCCTTCGAGCCAGCACCACCATTCAATGTGATCATGGCTGATCATTCACAATCAGTACCCCGTTCCTGCCCTCTCCTGCTGCGCCAGCCTGCCAGCCTAACGTCTGTAGCTTATGTCACAACCTTGGGCATTGCAAAGCATTTGCTGCGAAGATGCACTTCTGAAGTGTGGAAGCTTGCAATTAACTGGAGATCTCTGTTGTCCCCACAGTGTTATCCAGGGAACCCAGTGATCTGTTTTGTTTGGTGATAGTTGGAAAACATTGGCCATGTTATTGGGGAAGATGCCTCCTCTCTGCTGTTGGTCACGGCAAGGACTAAGCACTCTGACAGGGAAGATGGGCTCAGTGTGAAGTCTCAACCACAAGAGGCCAGTTGTAAGTTGGTGGAGTTGAGGACAGTTGGAAGGTTGTCCAGGGTATGGATCAGATGGAAAGTTGGGCAAGGCATGGCCAGAGGGAATTTAACCCAACAAGTGCAAAGTGATACGTTTAAGGAAGTCCACAAGAGGTAGGACATCAACACTGAATGGTAAGGTGGTGAGGATTGTTGATGAACAGAGAGAGGCACCTTGTCCAAGTCCATGATTCCCTGAAAGTGGTAACACAGATCAACAGGGTTGTGAAGAAGACATATGACACACGGGTCTTCATAGTTTGGGGGACAGAATATAAAAGTTGGGAGGTTGTGTTCCAGGTTTACAAAATACTGGTTTGGCCACACCTGAGGAGTTGTGCATGGTTCTGATGGCCACACTTTGGGAAGGAGGAGGCTGAAGAGAGTGCAGATGGGATTCACCAGGGTGGTGCCTGGAGGTCCCCCTCCCCTGACATCAGTCTGAAGAAGGGTCTCATAGAGTCATAGAGTCCTACAGCACAGAAAGAGGCCCTTCGGCCCATCGTGTCCGTGCCGCCCGTTACCAAACATAGTCTAATTTTAATCCCATTTTCCCGCATTTGGACCGTAGCCCTGAATGTTGTAGCATTTCAAGTGCCCATCCAAATGCCTCTTAAACGTTGTGAGTGTTCCCGCCTCCACCACCACCCCAGGCAGTGAGTTCCAGACTCCAACCACCCTCTGGGTGAAAAAGTTATTTCTCACATCCCCCCGAAACCTCCCTCCCCTTACCCTGTATCTATGTCCCCTCATTGTTGAACCTTCCACCAGTGGAAGAAGTTCCCCGCCATCTACCTTATCTATGCCCCTCATGATCTTGTACACCTCGATCATGTCCCCTCTCAGCCTTCTCTGCTCCAGGGAAAACAACCCCAGTCTGCTCAGTCTCTCCTCATAGCCGAGGCCCTTCATCCCTGGCAGCATCCTGGTGAATCTCCTCTGCACCCTCTCCAAAGCTATCACATCCTTTCTATAATGTGGTGACCAGAACTGTACACAATACTCCAGCTGTGGCCTCACCAGTGTTCTGTACAATTCCATCATTACCCCCCTACTTTTATATTCGATGCCCCGGCTAATGAAGGCCAGTAACCCATATGCCTTTTTGACCACCCTGTCCACCTGTCCTGCAGCCTTCAAGGACGTGTACCTGCACTCCAAGGTCCCTCTGTACCCCTGTCTTCCCTAGGGTCCTTCCATTCATGGTGTACTCCCTCTCCAAGTTATTCCTGCCAAAGTGCATCAACTCGCACTTTTCAGGATTAAATTCCATCTGCCACTGCTCCGCCCATCTGACCATCTCATCTATATCTTCCTGCAGCTTGCAGATCCCTTCCTCGCTATTCACCACCCCCCCTACCTTTGTGTCATCTGCAAACTTGCTGATCATGCCCTGTACGTTAACATCCAGATCATTTATGTAGATTACAAACAGTAAGGGACCCAACACCGATCCCTGCGGCACCCCACTGGACACCGGCCTCCAGTCACAGAAGCACCCTTCTACCATCACCCTCTGCCTTCTGTCACTAAGCCAGTTTTTTTATCCATTTTGCCAAGGTGCCCTGGATCCCATGGGCTCTTACCTTCTTGACTAGTCTCCTGTGTGGGACCTTGTCAAAAGCCTTACTGAAACCCATGTATACCACATCCACTGCACTACCCCCATCTACCTCCTTGGTCACCCCTTCAAAAAAATTCAATCAAGTTAGTCAGACACGACCTTCCATTAACAAAGCCATGTTGATTATCCTTAATTAACCCTCGATCTTCCAAGTGAAGACTGATTCTGTCCCTCAGAATCTTTTCTAGCAGCTTCCCCACCACCGATGTCAGACTCACCGGCCTGTAGTTCCCAGTTTTATCCCTACTGCCCTTTTTAAATAATGGCACCACATTAGCTATCCTCCAGTCCTCCGGTACATCCCCTGTTTCAAGAGAGGCTCTGAAAATTTGTGCCAGAGCCCCCGCAATCTCCTCCCTTGCCTCTCTCAGCATCCTGGGATACATCTCGTCAGGGCCCGGAGACTTATCCACTTTTAAGCCTGCCAGAGCCTCCTGCACCACCTCCCTGTCAATAGCAATATGCTCAAGAACATCACAACCCTCCTGCTCCATTTCTAAGTCCGCATCGCCCTCCTCCCTCGTAAAAACAGATGCAAAAAAATCATTTAAAACATCTCCTACCTCCTCTGGCTCCACACACAGCTTTCCACTATGGTCCCTGATGGGCCCCACTCTTTCCCTCGTTATCCTCTTACCCTTGATATACTTATAGAACACTTTGGGATTTTCTTTTATTTTGCCCGCTAGTGCTATCTCATGGCCCCTTTTTGTTCTCCTAATTTCTTTTTTAAGAACCGCCCTACACCTTCTGCATTCCTCTAATGATGCCTGTGCCTTAAGTTCTTTATGCCTTCCAAAAGCCCCCCTTTTTTTTAATCAATCCTACTATATCGTTCGACATCCATGGTTCTTTGGACTTGTTTGTCCCACCCTTAAACTTTAGGGGAACATGCTTCCTCTGTACTTTTTCAATTATTCCTTTGAATGTCTCCCACTGTTCTGATGCGGTCCTCCCCACGAGAAGCTGATCCCAGTCCACCAGGGCCAACTTCTGCCTTATCAGATTAAAATCGGCCTTGCCCCAATTTAGAAATTTTCCCTCTGGTCCCTCTTTATCCATTTCCATTACCACTCTACAGAGAGACTTGGGCCTTTTGGAAGGGTGGGCTGAAAGATGGCAGATGGAGTTTAATGCTGATAAGTGTGAGGTGCTGCATTTTGGTAGGACAAATCAAAATAGGACGTACAGGGTAAATGGTAGGGAATTGAGGAATGCAGTGGAACAGAGGGATCTGGGAATAACTGTGCATTGTTCCCTGAAGGTGGAATCTCATGTGGATAGGGTGGTGAAGAAGGCGTTTGGAATGCTTGCCTTTATAAATCAGAGCATCGAATATAGAAGTTGGGATGTAATGTTAAAATTGTACAAGGCATTGGTGAGGCCGAATCTGGAATATGGTGTGAAGTTCTGGTCGCCAAATTATAGGAAGGATGTCAACAAAATAGAGAGAGTACAGAGGAGATTTACTAGAATGTTGCCTGGGTTTCAGCACTTAAGCCACAGAGAGAGATTGAACAGGTTGGGTCTTTATTCTTTGGAGCGCAGAAGGTTAAGGGGGGACTTGATAGAGGTTTTTAAAATTTTAAGAGGGACGGACAGAGTTGACGTGGGTAGGCTTTTCCCTTTGAGAGTGGGGAAGATTCAAACAAGGGGACATAACTTCAGAATTAAGGGACAAAAGTTTAGGGGTAACATGAGGGGTAACTTTTTTACTCAGAGGGTGGTGGCTGTGTGGAATGAGCTTCCGGTGGAAGTGGTGGAGGCAGGCTCGATTTTATTATTTAAGAGTAAATTGGATAGGTATATGGATGGGAGGGGATTGGAGGGTTATGGTCTGAGAGCAGGTAGATGGGACAAGGTCGGAGAAAGTGTTCGGCATGGACTAGAAGGGCCAAACTGGCCTGTTTCCGTGCTGTAATTGTTATATGGTTATATGGTTAAATATCACTGAATTGTGATCACTGTCCCCAAAGTGCTCTGCTACTGACACTTCAGCCACCTGTCCGGCCTCATTTCCCAAGATTAAGTCCAATACCGCCCCCTCCCTTGTTGGACATTCAACATATTGGCTCAAAAAGCCCTCCTGGATGACCCTTAGGAACTCTGCACCCTCTGGGCCCTTGACACTTTGGCTATCCCAATCAATATTCGGGAAGTTGAAATCCCCAACTATTACTACCCTGTTGTTTTCACACCCCCCCGAGATTTGCCTACAAATATGTTCTTCTATTTCCCTCTGACTGTTTGGGGGTCTGTAGTATACACCCAGTAAGGTGCATGCCCCTTTTCTATTTCTCAATTCCACCCAAATGGCCTCATTTGAGGAACCCGCTAATATGTCATCCCTTCTTACAGCAGACTCGACCCGAAACATCACCCATTCCTCCCCCTCCCCTGACATCAGTCTGAAGAAGGGTCTCGACCTGATACGTCATCCATTCCTTCTCTCCAGAGATGTGGCCTGACCCACTGAGTTACTCCAGCATTTTGTGTCTACCTTCGATTTAAACCAGCATCTGCAGTTCCTTCCTACATATTTTGTTTAACTTAAATGTGCAGAGTATCAGAGGATACAGTCTTAATGCAGGTAAATGGGAATAGTGTAGATGGGCAGAAAGGTCAGCATGGTTACGTTGGGCTGAAGGGCTGTTTCTGTGCGGTGGGACTGTGTGACTCTACAACAACAATATCACACTCAGGACCGAGAACACCAGCCTGAAGTTGATTAATCTGCAATATGTTTAGCAAGCAGGATATGGTGTGCAGTAACCATAACTACTTTGGTTATTATGTGAAGGTATTAACCACAAATATTTCCATTCACATTCAGCTCTGATGAAGTTTGCAGGCTGTGAACCTTATCTTCTTGTGGTGGGCTATCTGTGACATGTCTGATGCTGTGCATTGAGATAGGGAGAGGAGGCTGGGGCTTGGGTGGTGACCCAGTGCAAGGGTGGTGAGGGTCTGTTGACGGTGGGGGAGAGGACAGTGGGGTGAGGGGCGAGAGGATGGCAGGCTGTGGGGTAGGGTCAGTGGGCGGTGGGATGAGAGGTCGGAGTGGTGAGCGGTCGGTGCGGCAAGGGGTGAGAGGTCAGTGGGTGGAGGGGTGAGAAGTCAGTGGGTGGAGGGGTGAGAGGTCGTTGGGTGGAGTGGTGAGAGGTCAGTGGGTGGAGGGGTAAGAGGTTGGTGGGTGGAGGGGTGGAAAGACGGTAGGCAATGTGGTGAGGGGCGGGCGGGGAGAGGGGCGGTGGGGTGAGGGAGTCAGTGGGCAGAGGTGAGGGGTGGGTGGGGTGAGGAGGTCAGTGGGCAGTGTGCTGAGGGGCGGGTGGGGTGAGTGGCGGGTGGGGTGAGGGACTGGCGGGGTGAGGGGCGGGCGGGGGGGCTGAGGGGTGGGTGGGGTGAGGAGGTCAGTGGGCAGTGTACTGAGGGGCGGGTGGGGTGAGGGGCGGGTGGGGTGAATACGGGTGGGGTGAGTGGCGGGTGGGGTGAGGGACTGGCGGGGTGAGGGGCGGGTGGGGTGAGGGGCGGGTGGGGTGAGGGGCGGGCGGGCTGAGGGGTAGGTGGGGTGAGGAGGTCAGTGGGCAGTGCTGAGGGGTGGGTGGGGTGAGGGGCGGGTGGGGTGAGGGGCGGGTGGGGTGAGGGGCGGGCGGGGTGAGGGGCGGGCGGGGTGAGGGGCGGGTGGGGTGAGGGGCGGGTGGGGTGAGGGGCAGGTGGGGTGAGGGAGTCAGTGGGCAGAGGTGAGGGGTAGGTGGGGTGAGGAGATCAGTGGGCAGTGTACTGAGGGGCGGGTGGGGTGAGGGGCGGGTGGGGTGAGGGGCGGGCGGGGTGAGGGACGGGCGGGGTGAGGGGCGGGCGGGGTGAGGGGCGGGCGGGGTGAGGGACTGGCGGGCTGAGGGGTGGGTGGGGTGAGGGGCGGGTGGGGTGAGGGGTAGGTGGGGTGAGGGAGTCAGTGGGCAGTGCTGAGGGGTGGGTGGGGTAAGGAGATGCTGTAAAGTGATCTCACCTTCCTGGGAAGGACAACATGTACTCCTTGTTTAGTTCAGATACAGCAGGGAAACAGGCCCTTCGGCCAACTGTCCATGCTGACCATCTATCTGTCTTCCATTCATCCCCGTTCTATGTTATCCCATTTGCACATCCACTCCCCACCCTCTTGGGGTAATTTATAGAGGGCCAATCAACCAACCCACATGTCTTGGAAACCCACGCCGTCACAGGGAGAACGTGCAAACTCCACACAGACAGCACCGGAGGTCAGGTTTGTACTCGGGTTTCTGGTACTGTGAGGCAGCGGTTCTACCCGCTGCGCCACTGTGCTGCCCTGATTGATGTGTTCAGTGGGGGTTGGAGGCCGAGTCTGGCCACATTGTACTCCGTGTGTAGACAGTGTCTGCTAAGGCCCTGTGGTCTGTTGTCTCAAAGCCATTTGCTGCTTCTGCTTCCAGCGCACTTACTCTATGGGTTAAATACTGCTGCTGCTCTTCCCGTGAACAGCAACCAGTCCCTAACCCTTGCACATTGACTGGGAGGAGCTCGTTCCAGTGTGAAGGGTGGGACTGGGTTTAGGAGTTCATGGTCTAATCAGAACATAACCCTGCCAACGTTTCGTGGCTGGATCAGACAGCAGCTGCATAAAACGGGGGTAAAAGTACCAGCCACCCCCTTTATCCTTACCCACAGTCTGCCATCCATTCCTTACTGGCAGAGTAGGAGCCCTCCTTACCCCAGCCAGTCTGCCTCAGTGCCAGCCCTGCCCACCCCAGCAGTGCCCTTGGCTCGGAGGGAGCGGTTGAGGATTCTGGACGCCCCCTACAGAACCCTGAGCAAGGGTCCAGGCGGTGCTTTCACCAGGACCACCCGGAGACAACGTGGTGTTGATGAGGAGTGAAGCCCTGGCCACGTCGGTGGTCTCAGGTTGGTGGACGGGACAGTCTGGCCATGTCCGGGGAGGGGGGAGGGGGGAGGATGGGTTCACCCGCCAGGGCTGATCCCTCCGATGGCATCACTAAGACAGAGTGACCCCATGATCATCGGGTGGCCCTGTGTGGGATCCTGCTGTGCACTGGCCACCAGTGACCACCGCAGAGGGACTGCAGGGCCTCCAGGGGTTCGGGTCAAGGATCGACGCTTCCTCTGCAAGTCTGTGGGTGGTTTAGGAGCCTGAGGGGCAACCTTTCCACACACAGGGTGGTAGGTGTATAGAACAAGCTGCTGGTGGAGGTAGTTGAGGCAGGGACTAGAACAACATTTAACAGACATTTGGGTGGGTACATGGATGAGAAATATCTAGTGGGATATGGACCAGAGATGGCCAAATGGGACCAGTATTGGTGGAGCAATATTGGTCAGCATGGAAGAGGTGGAGCAGACTCGAAGGGCCGAATGGCCTGATACTGATCTGACGTTGTATGATAGTCGAACCTTACATGGTGGGCTGAAAGGCCCCATTCTGATCTTGTCCAATGATCATGTGAGATGGACCTGCTCTGTGCTCCACAACTCTACAACTACTGTGCTGTATGTGCCACAGACTTCACTACAAATGGACATTGGGAGGGTGGGGTTGGGGTAGGTTTGGAATGTGTGGTTTTGGTGTAAAGGGCCAGGGTGTGTGTACAAGGTCTACTCTGGTGGGTCAGGGACAGATGGAGTGTACGGGTGTGGTGGAGCTAGGTGGTTGCCAACTATCTCACTCCCAAATACGGGACAAGGTGATGTCACCGCCCCACGCCCCCCCCCCCTCACCCAACCAGCGGCCACGTGCTCCCGCTCCAGCACATGGGCCTCGGGCCTACAGTGCCCGGGCCGGGAGGTGGGTTGATACGCAACCTCCATCAGGTGAAAACACTCGGCCCCGCTCCCCGAACACACTCCCTTAGCCTACATTACGTATTAGCCGGGACAGTGTACACGAACGGAGTGTGTTCGCCTAACGGAGGTTGCGTAGCAACCCGCCTCCCAGCCCGCGGTACGACAGCGGCCTGCGGCTCTAATATGGGACAAGAGCGGTCCCGTACGGGACAAACCAATTTAGGCCAAAATACGGGACTACCCGGCTAATACGGGACAGTTGGCACCCCTAGGTGCAGCGGCAGTGCTGTCTGTCTGCAGAGGGGGGGGTGTGCACAAGGAGGGGAGGGGGGGGTGCAGCAGGGGGATGAGCAGCAGGGGGGGGGGTGGAGAGAGTGTGTGCGGTGTGGGGGGGGGGGTGTGCAGCAGGGAGTTGTGTGCAGCAGGGGGGGGTGCAGCGGGGGGGGGGGTGTGCAGCAGGGAGTGCGTGCGGCGGGGGGGGTGCAGCAGGGGGTTGTGTGCAGCATGGGGGGGTGCAGCGGGGGAGTGGTGTGCAGCAGGGGTGGGGGTGCAGCGAGGGGGGATGTGCAGCGGCGGGGGGAGGTGTGTGCAGCAGGGAGTGCGTGCGGCGGGGGGGGTGCAGCGGCAGGGGGAGGGGTGTGCAGCAGGGGGGGGTGCAGCGGGGGGGTGGTGTGCAGCAGGGGGGGGTGCAGCGAGGGGGGATGTGCAGCAGCGGGGGGAGGTGTGTGCAGCAGGGAGTGCGTGCGGCGGGGGGGGTGCAGCGGCAGGGGGAGGGGTGTGCAGCAGGGGGGGGTGCAGCGAGGGGGGGGGTGTGCAGCAGGGGGGGGGTGCAGCGGCAGGGGGAGGGGTGTGCAGCAGGGGGGGGTGCAGCGAGGGGGGGGGTGTGCAGCAGGGAGTGCGTGCGGCGGGGGGGGGTGCAGCAGGGGGTTGTGTGCAGCATGGGGGGGTGCAGCGGGGCAGTGCTGTCTGAACTCTACATGCTGTCAGAGCAGCTCGTGAGAGAGCAGAGGGCAGCCAGTCTCCCACACTGCCTCATGCTATTTATAGATGGAGATGCTATTTTTACATCAGATGCTTTACATCTGTGTTTGAAGAGCTGCTTATTATGGGCAGGGAATCATTCAGTCTGTTGTGTACATGCAGTAGACTGACTGCTGTAAACAGCCCTGTCGGTGACAGCACTGATCTCGCCTCTCACTGCCCGCTCTCATTGATATCAATGCAGAGAGAAGCTGGAGGGGTCTCAGCCCAGCCTGTCCACACAGTCACGGTTCCTCTGTCTGGGTGCTGCACAATGCCCCCACATTGTGTACAATAGGAGCAGGCCACTCAGCCCCTCGATCCTGTCCCACCACCTCAATATTATCGCAGCTGATATGCCCCACTCATGCGCCTTTCCCCACAACCCTCCATGCCCAAATACCCCCCAGAGATCCAGGCTCCACGATCGTGCAGGGGCAGAGAATCCCACAGATTCACCACCCAGGGTATAACCCCATGTGCATGTATTTAGATTGTGATATGTGCATTTCGGTAGGTCAGGGAGAGTCACCACGGTACTGTACGTGGGAGATCGTAAAAATATAATCAGCGCAGCACAGTGACACATCGGTAGTGTTGCTGCCTCACATCGATGGAGACCCGGGTTCGATCCTGACTATGGGTGCTGTCTTTATGGAGTTTTGTACAGCGTTTTCTCCTTGTGACCGCGTGGGTTTTCTCCGGGTACTCCAGTGTCCTCCCACACTCCAAAGATCGAGGCAATTCTGACAAGTATTGGGATGACATGGATGAGCCTCACAGCTCCAGTGACCTCGCTCGGTTCAATGCTGATCCCTGGTGCTGTCTGCATGGAGTTTGCACGTTCTTCTCATGAATGCATTTTCTCAGGAGTTCTGGATTCCACACATGTCTCAAGGTTGTGCGGTCGGTAGGTTATTTGGCTGTTGTGAATTGTCCCGGTGCGGGGGTGAATGGTAGAACGAGGGGACAGTTGATGTGAAGGTGATGAGCATAAAATGGAGTTACTATAAATGGCAGCTTGCAGGATGGTGTGCAAGTCTTGGGCTGAAGGGCCTTTACCACGTTATGTAACTCAATGATCTGCTTAAAAGCACCTTCTGACTCTAAATTTGCATCTTTAAATATGCTTTGTGTTGATTCTTGTTTTATTCTATCTAAATGAGGCATGCTGGAAGATGTTACATTAAGCAGTAGAAATAAAGAACTGTAGATGCTGGTTTACAAAAATAGACACAAAATGCGGGAGTAACTCAGTGGGTCAGGCAGCATCTGTGGGGAACATGGATAGGTGACGTTTCAGAGTGCTGGAGTAACTCAGCGGGTCAGGCAGCATCTGTGGAGAACATGGATAGGTGACGCTTCAGATCAGTACACTTCTTCATACTTGCTACCTAAAACTTCACCTATCCAGAGATGCTGCCTGACCCGCTGAGTTATTCCAGCACTCTGTGAAACGTCTGAAGAAGGGTCTCGACCCGAAACGTCACCCATTCCTTCTCTCCCGAGATGCTGCCTGACCTGCTGAGTTACTCCAGCATTTTGTGAATAAGTCACCTATCCATGTTCTCCACAGATGCTGCCTGACTCGCTGAGTTACTCCAGCACTCTGTGAAATGTCACCTATCCATGTTCTCCACAGATGCTGCCTGACCCGCTGAGTTACTCCAGCACTGTGTGTCTGGTTTTGCATTAACATTGCTGCAATGTCAATTATTAGGGCCCAGGTGTCCAATATTTAACTTTGTTACAGGTGTGCACCTGATAATGTGATGACTGGATATTGTCTCTTCCACCAACCACTCTGCATGGTGCTGGCAAACTTTGCTTTAATTATCATTTAAAAATAACTAGATTCCCATGGGCAGTTTCGTTGAGTTTATTGTCACGTTTACTGAGGTACAGTGCGAAGCTGTTGTTGCATGCTGACCAGTCGGATCGAACCCGGGTTTCCGGCGCTGAATTCGCTGTAAGGCAGCAACTCTACTGCTGTGCCACCGTGACTGCCCAATCAAGCCATTCACATTTCGCATTCTTCCTGACTTGTTCACATTCCTCCTGAAAGCCTTAGTTAGGTGAAAATTAGAGTGCGTCTTTCTTGAAGAGAGGCAGCTTTAACTTGTTCCGTTTGAGATGGGAGCATTCAGGGGGTTTGGGTGCAGCACTGGTGAGCTGGACTCCATTCCAGTTCAGTGCAGTGAAATGTCAGACCCAACACTCGGCAACGAGAAAGGTGCAAACTACAGGCAGACAGACACAAAATGCTGGAGTAACTCAGCGGGTCAGGCAGCATCTGTGGAGAACATGGACAGGTGACGTTTCACAGAGTGCTGGAGTAACTCAGTGGGTCAGGCAGCATCTGTGGAGAACATGGATAGGTGACGTTTCACAGAGTGCTGGAGTAACTCAGTGGGTCAGGCAGCATCTGTGGAGAGAAGGAACGGGTGACGTTTCAGGTCGTGACCGTTCTTCAGACCCGAGTCGACCCGAAACGTCACCCATTCCTTCTCTCCAGAGATGCTGCCTGTTCCGCTAAGTTACTCCAACATTTTGTGTCTATCTTCAGTGTAAAAGCAGCACCTGCGGTTCCACGCAAGTACTTTGGATGCAGTGGCTGTTGGAGGGAGTGCTGAGGGAACACTGAGCCACAAAGACCAGCGGCATGGGCCTGTGAAGATGTTTATGGAGGTTGTGTGTGAACACTCATATCACCCATGATGTGAGAACTGTCATTCTCACTTAAAACGGCCTCCAGGGTGAAATTATGAGGATCTGGGATTGTGTGTCCTGGGTTCATTATTCAGTGTCTTGCCCGCCATACTTCTCCCCTTTTTAAAAAATATACAAATACTTTTATTCAGAATATTGAAGGAGTGCAGCGGAGGTTTACTATGTTAATTCCCGGAATGGCAGGACTGTCATATGTTGAAAGCCTGGAGCGACTAGGCTTGTATACTCTGGAATTTACAAGGATGAGAGGGGATCTTATTGAAACATATAAGATTATTAAGGGATTGGACACGTTCGAGGCAGAAAACATGTTCCCAATGTTGGGGGAGTCCCGAACCATGGGCCACAGTTTAAGAATAAGCGGTAGGCCATTTAGAATGGAGATGAGGAAGAACTTTTTCATTCAGAGTTGTGAAGCTGTGGAATTCTTTGCCTCAGAAGGCAGTGGAGGCCAATTCTCTGGATGCTTTCAAGAGAGAGCTAGATAGAGCTCTTAAGGATAGCGGAGTCATAGGGTATGGGGAGAAGGCAGGAACGGGGTACTGATTGAGAATGATCAGCCATGATCACGGTGAATGGTGGTGCTGGCACGAAGGGCCAAATGGCCTCCTCCTGGACCTATTGTCAATTGTCTAAAACGAAAACAAACATACAAAAGGATAACACGGTCAAAACTGCCTTTGTGGCATTTTACAAAACAACAGTCATCAATTTTAAAAGAACGTCATCCTCATCAGTGTTGCACTCGGTATCCCACGTCGACCAGCGTTCACGGAAGGCCAGCGTCCCCGTGGACACCACGCGTTCCGTCTCCAGGGACACGCGGGCACGGACGTATGCCCGGAAAAGGGGCGGGCAGCCGGCCCCGGTGTTGCAGTCGGCTACCCGCTGCCTGGATCCGGATGTTTCTGTCCTGGGAGTGTTTGGTGGGACAGTGTACTGTAAACATTATTCTAGAACATAAAATGGCCTGTGGTGTTTGTGCCAAGTTAAACTAATCTCCGATGCCTGTATGTGATCCATAATCCTCCATGCCATGCATATCCATCTGCCTATCTAAAAGCCTTTTAAACACCACTACCGTATCTGCCTCCCCCCCCCACCCCCCCCGAGCAGCAGGTTCCAGGCCCCCACTACCCTCTGTGTAATAAACTCCTTCGAACTTTGCTCCTCTCACCTGAGAGTATTTGACATTTTCATTCCAGTAAACGGGGAATGTGAAGGTAGAAGAGAATGCGGAAGAACCAGCAGCAAGTGGGAAATTCGAGGAGGGTACCAGTCAGTGGGGAGTTTGGGGAGGGTACCAGTCAGTGGGGAGTTTGGGGAGGGGACAAGCCAGTGGGGAGTTCGGGGAGTTCCTACGCTCAACTGTTCTAATATTATAAAAGAAACAAAAATCATCCACTGCTTTTATTTTTTTTGTAGAAACTTTGTAATGAATTAAGGTTATTTTTGAAATTAAAAACAAGTGTAACGAGTGGAAGTGCGGGGAGTTTTACCGAGACACTGTGAGAAGCTACATCACAAACAAACACAGCTCACAGTACAAGTAGCATCCTCTCCCATTCACTCATGGACTGCCGTTTCATTTTTACACAGAAGAGCATTATTGAAGGACTGTTGCAGAAGCAGACCAGCTCATTCCAGAGGTGGAAGAGGAGGTACTTTAAGCTGAGAGGGAGGACCCTGTATTGGGCCAAGGATGCAAAGGTAAATGGGATGGGGTCCAGTCTCTGTGTGTTCTCCCAGTGTACCAAGATGTTCCGTCACGTTGCGAATGATTGTATGATGGGCTGGCGCGAGACCACACTGCTGCAGTGAGAGCCCTTCCCTGCGTGTTCCCACCCCATCCCTCCCCACACTGTGCCAAACCACAGTACTCCAGACTGTGATGGATGTAAATAATTATCCCAGTTGGCGTGGTAAGTATTTTGACGTAACCACAGCTCGCGGTGCTGGTGGTCCCCCATGAGATGACTGGGAGGAGGTGAATTCTTCCCGGCTGTTATCGGGCAACTGAACCATCCTACCACACCGGTCCTAAACCACTATCTACATCATTGGTGACCCTCGGACTATCTTTGATCGGACTTTACTGGCTTTATCTTGCACTAAATGTTATTCAGGTTATTCCCTTTATCATGTGGCTACACACTGTGAATGGCTGGATTGTAATCATGTATCGTCTTTTCACTGACTGGTTGGCACACAACAAAAGCCTTTCACAATAACCTCGGTACACGTGACAATAAACTAAACTCAAATCTGGAGGGGAGAGAAGAACTTTGGCGAGGCTTCTGACAGAACTCCCAGAACATGGTCTATAGCTGACCCCGACAGCAGGGGAGCCCAGGCTGGCATGATTCTGCCACTGGGCAATGCTTGTTACAACCATTTTTCCTTTTAATATATCACTAACTTCCAAGTTAGCAGCAGGGGTATGACAGTCAGTTACTCAAACACTCTCCACTATTCAATTAAATCATGACTGATGAGTCATGAGATGGGAATCTCAAAAACCTGCCCTGCGCATTTCTTTAAACATTCTACCCCTGACCTTAAAGCTATTTTAGTATTTTTAGTTCAGTTTATTATTGTCATGTGTACTAACGTTAGGTGAAAAGCTTTTGTCACGTGGTATCCAGTCAAAGAAAAGACTATGCGTGATTACAATCAAGCCTTGCACAGTGGACAGGTAAAGGATGGTATCAGATCAAGGCCAATTAAAGACAGCTCGAAGGTCGATAGTTCAATTAGTTTAAATGAGCAGGATTGAATGGTTCAATAGGTGGGCGATGGACCGCTGCACGTTCATCAACATGACCCATCACAGACACCAGTGAGATAAGCCGCCCCATCTGCCCCACCACGTTCTAAATATTCCGTCTCAAGGACTCTGGGGTGATGGTTTGCCCTGTGTACAAGACACACAACAGCAATTGACTCCTGATTCCTGTTCCTTATTCCAGCTTCTCCAGCACAGTCTAGACCCGGTGTCTGTTCCTTCACACCTTGTTCCTAGCTGACCTGTTCCTCATTCAGCCTGTACTTTGATTCCTGTCCATGCTTTAGCCTGTCCCCTGATTCACCTGTCCCCTGATTCACCTGTCCCCTGATTCACCTGTCCCCCGATTCACCTGTCCCCCGATTCACTTGTCCCCCGATTCACCTGTCCGCGATTCACCTGTCCCCGATTCACCTGTCCCCGATTCACCTGTCCCCCGATTCACCTGTCCATGATTCACCTGTCCCCGATTCACCTGTCCCCGATTCACCTGTCCCCCGAATCACCTGTCCCCCTAATCACCTGACCCCCAAATCACCTGTCCCACGATTCACCTGTCCCCCGAATCACCTGCCCCTGAATCACCTGTCCCCCGAATCACCTGTCCCCCGAATCACCTGTCCCCCGAATCACCTGTCCCCCGAATCACCTGTCCCCCGATTCACCTGTACCCTGAATCACCTGTCCCCAGAGTTGTCTGGACCTTGATTCAACTGTACCCTGAATCACGTGTACCCTGATTCGCCTGTCCCCGATTCACCTGTCACCCGATTCACCTGTCCCCGATTCACCTGTCCCCCGATTCACCTGTCCCCCGATTCACCTGTCCCCCTAATCACCTGACCCCTGAATCACCTGTCCCCCGAATCACCTGTCCCCCGAATCACCTGTCCCCCGAATCACCTGTCCCCCGAATCACCTGTCCCCCGAATCACCTGTCCCCAGAATCACCTGGCCCCCTAATCACCTGACCCCCGAATCACCTGTCCCCCGTTTCACCTGTCCCCCGAATCACCTGCCCCCCGAATCACCTGTCCCCCGATTCACCTGTACCCTGAATCACCTGTCCCCAGAGTTGTCTGGACCTTGATTCAACTGTACCCTGAATCACGTGAATCAGGTGAATCCTGATTCACCTGTCCCCAGAGTTGTCTGGACCCTGAATCACCTGTACCCTGAATCACCTGTCCCCAGAGTTGTCTTGTCTGATTTATCTGTCCCCTGAATCACCTGTTCCCAGAGTTGTTTGTACCCTGGTTCAACTGTACCGTGAATCACCTGTACGCTGATTCACTGGTACCGTGAATCACTTGTACCCTGAATTACCTGTACTGTGAATCACCTGTACTGTGAATCACTTGTGCCCTGATTCACCTGTACTGTGAATCACCTGTACCCTGAATCACCTGTAACCTGCTTCCTGTTCCTTCGGCAGCTTACCCACTGAATTTCTCCTGATTTCTGCTCCTGGTTCAACCTGTGGACTAAATCATCCGGTGCTATGATTCCTGTTATTGGTTCCGCCTGTATTCTGACTGTAGTTTGTTTCTGCCATTCCAGTCCCTGATATTCGATGAGGTCTATCTGTCCAGTGCGAGTGTAGCTGAGACGAGCACGAAAAACATCAACAACAGTTTCACTGTAAGTTGCTGATTGTTGCGGGACCACTCCTCTTTTGCCAGCTGGAGCATGCGAATGTATTTGTGGCAGGGAGACCGGCCAGGACTCTGGGGTTTAGGAGACACAAACTGGTGGCTGCAATATTCAGCAGGCCAGGCAGCGCCTGTGCAGAGAGAAACCGAGTTCATGTTTCCAGTCGATGACCATTCATTAGAAAGAGAGGTTCTAATGCTCACACCATGACTCATGTATCTTGGCCTACAAAGCACATGAGTGGTGGCGAGAAGAACAAGAATGTTGGTGTGGTGGAGACCTGTGTATCTCCAGGTGCTCCTGGTTCCTCGCACATCCCAAAGACATGCGGGTCGGTGGGTTAATTGGCTGCTGACAATTACCCTTTGCAAGGGGGTGAGCAGTAGGATCTGGGGGGGGGGGGGGGTTGGGGGGGGGCGTTGTTGGCAAAGTAGGGAGAAAAAAACAGGATCAGTGTGGGGTCAGTGTAAACGGATGGGTAATGGTGGACATGGATGGTGGTCTGAAGGGCCTGATCAGATACCACACTTGCCTGTCCCTTTGACAAGCAGCCCACTCATCGAACACTGAACATAGATGACATATGATGAAAGAATGCATCGACTGGGCTTGTATTCACTGGAATTTAGACGGATGAGAGGGAATCTTATAGAAACATGTAACATTCTTAATGGATTGGACAGGCTAGATACAGGAAAAAATGTTCCCGATGCTGGGGAGTCCAGAACCAGGGGTCACAGTTTAAGAATAAGGGGTAGGCCATTTAGGAATGAGATGAGGAGAAAAATTCACCCGGAGAGTTGTGATTCTGTGGAATTCTCTGCCACAGAAGGCAGTGGAGGCCAATTCACTGGATGTTTTCAAGAGAGAGTTGGATAGAGCTCAGGGCTACATGATTTAAGGGATATGAGGAAAGAGCAGGAACGGGGTACTGATTTTAGATGATCAGCCATGATCATATTGAATGGCGGTGCTGGCTCGAAGGGCCGAATGGCCTACTCTAGCACCTATTTTTCTATGTTTGTTTCTGGAACAGTACAGTATGGGAATGTGTCCTTTGGCCCACAATATTGAACATGATGCCAAGTTAGACTGATCACATCTGCCTGTACATGATCCATCTCCCTCCATTCCCCACACTTCCATGTGGCTGTCTGAAACCTCACAGTGAGGTGTCAGAACACAGGCCATGCAGTGGAGGTGAGAGAGTCTAACACAGCATAGAGACAGGTCCTTTAGCCCGCCCGCCCTGACCGTGCTGACCATCAACGATCCAACTGCATTCATTAGCATTAGGCCTAAACCTGACCCTAGTCCCACTGCCCAATGAATGATGACCTCGTCCTAACACAAGCTCCAGGGATGCAAACGCCCATCCAGTCACCACTTAGATGTTGAGAGTCTCTGCCTCCACTATTGTAACCAGTCTCTGCATGAGAAACCTGTGCCTTGTATCCACTCTAAAGTTCTTACTCCTCACTTCAAAGCTGTGGTTTATTCTAAAGTAAGGATTCTTTTCAGGTGATAACACCATTCAGGAAACTAATCCTGTGTGCTGAGAATAGAAATGAGATGGAAACTTGGATAACTGCACTGAAGTCTGTCCAGAAAATAGACAACTACGAGGTAGGGAAGCAGATGAGTCCATTATCAGATTGTGTGTGTGTGTGACTGTGTGTGTGACTGTGTGTGTGACTGTGTGTGTGACTGTGTGTGTGACTGTGTGTGTGTGTGTGTGTGTGTGTGAGTGTGTGTTTTGTATGCACGTGAATGCGTGCATATTTGTGTGTTCCTGTGCGTGTGTATGTGGGTTTATGTATGAGCATGTGTGCACACATGTGCGTATGTTTGTGTTGCGGACATGCGCATGCATGCATATTTGTGTGTTCGTGTGTGCAAAAGCAGATGGTGTATGAGCAGGCGTGTGTGTGAGTATATGTGCATGTGTGATTGTGCATGTGTATATGTGTGTGAGTATATATGCATGCATGTGTGTCTGTGGGGACATGCATGTATATTTGTGCAGATGTGTGCGTGTATGTGTGTGTGCATGTGTGTACAGACACATACATGTATCCGTGTTTTCCAAGAAGCGTCAGTTGCAGTGTGCGTGTAGCTGTGAGCTGGCGTGTGGCGGACTGCTTGCTCTTCCACCCGGCCCCGGCTGATGTCCCTCCCTTCACTTGTGCCGTTTCCGCACGTAGTCAAACTGTTGTGTCTTCCACAGACGAGCCAGCTGAACATGGAGCATTTCTCGGGGATGCACAACTGGTATGCAATGTCGCACGCCCGGCCCACCTTCTGTAACGTCTGCCGCGAGGCCCTGCCAGGGATGACGTCCCATGGCCTCTCCTGTGAAGGTGGGTGGCGATCCCCCACACTGCCGCTGGGAGTCACCATGTAATGTGATAACACCAGGGACCAGACCACTGGGAGTCACCCTGTAGAGTGATCCAACTCCATGGCCGCTGCTCGTCACCATGTAGAGTGATAACACCAGGGACCGGACCACTGGGAGTCACCGTGTAGAGTGACACCACCAGGGACCGGACCACTGGGAGTCACCGTGTAGAGTGATAACACCAGGGACCGGACCACTGGGAGTCACCCTGTAGAGTGATCCAACTCCATGGCCGCTGCTCGTCACCATGTAGAGTGATAACACCAGGGACCGGACCACTGGGAGTCACCGTGTAGAGTGACACCACCAGGGACCGGACCACTGGGAGTCACCGTGTAGAGTGATAACACCAGGGACCGGATCCAACACCATGGCCGCTGCTAGTCACCATGTAGAGTGATAACACCAGGGGCCGGACCACTGGGAGCCACCGTGTAGAGTGATCCAACACGGGTCCACTGTCACTGCGAGTGATCGTGTAGAGTGATCCAACACCATGGCCGCTGGGAGTTGGAAAGAGTGATAACACCAGGGGCCAGACCACTGGGAGTCATTATGTAGAGTGATCCAACACCAGGGGCCGGGCAGGAGTTGCTGGGAGGTCAGAGTCGGATCAGACGGCACATGTTGTTGCATCCTGTATTGACGAACTGCTCATTAAAATAGATCCAGTGTTCCCAAGTAGTAAACTTTCAATAAGCAGCTTCTTCCCAGCTATTATCAGGCAACTGAACCGTCCCCTCGCCAGCTGGAGTGCCGTCCTGACCTTCCATCTACCTCATTGGAGACCTATGAACTATATTTAAATGGAGATAGACACAAAATGCTGGAGTAACTCAGTGGGTCAGGCAGCATCTCTGGAGAAAAAGTGTAGGTGATGTTTCGGGTCGAGACCATTCTTAAGAATGAAGTCAGACAAGTTGGAAGAAGTGTCTCAACCCCCAACGTCACCTATTCCTTTTCCCCACAGATGCTGCCTGACCCGCTGAGTTACTCCAGCACTCTGTGAAACGTCACCTATCCATGTTCTCCACAGATGCTGCCTGACCCGCTGAGTTACTCCAGCATTTTACGTCATCTGCAGCATAAACCAACATCTGCAGCATAAACCAACATCTGCAGTTCCTTCCCACACATATATTTGATTGGTCTTTATCGAACTTTATCTTGCACTAAATGTTGTACTTTTCATCCTGTAACTGTACACTGTGGACTGCGTGATTGTAATCATGTATAGTCTTTTTGACTGGATAGCATGGAAACAAAAGCTTTTCAGCGTTCCTTGGTACAAATTTAAATACTCTCTCAAACGTGATGGTGCTCCAGTATACGGGCTCCTAGGATCCTGTGTCTGGAGTGGAAACAGGGGGCAGGTGACTCGATGAGTCTCGGATTCAGGCCTGTGCTTGCCGTATTCACACACACCTCTTATTAGTGGATGTTTCCACTAGTGGGAGAGTCTAGGACCAGAGGGCACAGCCTCAGTATAAAAGGACGTACCTTTTTAGAAAGAGGAGGAGGAATTTCACAGGGTGGTGAGTCTGCGTGATTCTTTGCCACAGATGCTGTGGAGGCCCAGTCAATGGATATTTTTAAGGCGGAGATCGACAGATTCTTGATTAGTGCGAGTGTCAGGGGTTATGGGGCAAAGGCAGGAGAATGGGGTCGAGTGGAAGAGATAGACCAGCCATGGCTGAATGGCGAAGTAGACTTGTTGGGCCGAACGGCCTAATTCTGCTCTGATCATTTATGAAATTATGAACTTCTCTTTTCATTGACAGTGTGCAAATTTAAAGCACACAAACGGTGTGCTGTCAGGGCCATCAACAACTGCAAGTGGACCACACTGGCGACTGTGGGCAGTGACATTATTGAGGATGAAGAAGGGGTAAGTCTGGGTTTACGGTACCATTGCTGCTCTTTTCCCATCAGAGGGGTTTTTAAATATAGGGCACATAAAGAGGGCAAGAGAGGCAACTTGGCAAATGTGCATGCCTTGTTTTAAAGGTATCACAAAATGCTGGAGTAACTCAGCTGGTCAGGCAGCATCTAGGAGAGAGGGAATGGGTGACGTTTCGGGTCGAGACCCTTCAGTCTGAGGGATCTCGACCCGAAACGTCACCCATTCCCTCTCTCCTAGATGCTGCCTGACCTGCTGAGTTACTCCAGCATTTTGTGATACCTTTGATTTGAACCAGCATCTGCAGTTATTTTCCTACACAATTATGCCTTGTTTTAAAGTATATATTACAAGTTCAACTAAAGGATACACAACACATGCCATTCCTCTCGCAGGGCCTCCTTCCCTCACTGAACAATACTATCTATTCCTGCTCTCTATTGTCTTCCCTTTCTGCCTCCGAGATCACTAAGATTCCTTCCTCATCCCCTTAATCTTTGGCTCACCAATGTAACCACAATCCTGACCTTGGGTACTGTCCGTATGGAGTTTGCAGGTTCACCCCATGACCACGTGGGTTTCCTCCTGGGTGCCCTGGATTCTAATAGATTGTAAGTTGCTGCTAGTGGATAGGAGGGCAGTGGAATCTGGGAGAGGTGATGGAAATGTGGGGGGAGTAACATCGGATTAGTGCAGGATTCATGTTAGTGAATACGTGATGATCTCTATGGACTAGGTGGGCCGAAGGGCCTGTTTCTGTGCTGGGTGATTCTATGTCTATTTTTCTTCTTTAAATGCACATTGATGTCAAGACGTATCACACTGCATCTCTATCGCTGGCCTCCCCAGCCTGTACTGCCTGCGTGGTCTCCAGCCATAGGAAGACAGGCTGCCCTGGGCTCAGGCAAGGGCTGAGTACCTGCTGGAGGTGAAACGCAACAGGGGGAGGCCACAGGTTGTGGGAATCTTTGACCACTCTACGAGTCACCATGTGGTACCTTCATTCAAATATAAAGATACGACACTCTGCACAGAGTAACATCAAAGTAATTATCCAGAGTAATTATCCTGACATGTTTATGATGTGTAAGTGGAAGGACTGAAGTTTCCCTCTGTTTGTAGAGAGGCAAAGCCTCAACAGTGCATCCAACACACTTCCAGCTGCTGGTCCTAGCACCTGAGTGGTTCATTAATGAACTGGGGGAGACACATTATGTGCAGAATTGTTTTAACCTTTCTCGGCAGTAGTGAACATTAGCAGTCTCTCTATGACTCTCTGCCTCCATGACAATGACTATGATTCTATGACTCTGTGACTGTATCGTGCTCTCATACAAGGTAGACACAAAATGCTGGAGTAACTCAGCAGGTCAGGCAGCATCTGTGGAGAACATGAATAGGTGACGTTTCACAGAGTGCTGGAGTAACTCAGCAGGTCAGGCAGCATCTGTGGAGAGAAGGAATGGGTGACGTTTCGGGTGGAGATCCTTCTTCAGACTGATGTCAGGGGAGGGGGCGGGACAAAGTCCCAAAACGTCACCTATTCCTTCTCTCCACAGATGCTGCCTGACCCGCTGAGTTACTCCAGCATTTTGTGTCTACCTTCAATTTAAACCAGCATCTGCAGTTTTCTTTGCTGTGCTCTCATACAATCTTTGCTCTGTTGCAGATTGCCATGCCTCACCAGTGGCTAGAGGGGAACCTGCCAGTCAGTGCTAAATGTGCAGTTTGTGACAAAGCATGTGGCAGTGTGCGGAGGCTGCAGGACTGGAGGTGCCTCTGGTGCAAAGCAATTGTAAGACTCCACTCCTCCTCAGCGTGCTTATCGGGTGGGCGACTTTAGTCATGCTAATAATTGTATTTAAATCTGAGAATTAGTGTGATTTGTTAAGAATTGATCTTGAAGTTAAAGGATAGCGGAGTCAGGGGGTATGGGGAGAAAGCAGGAATGGGGTACTGATTGAGAATGATCAGCCATGATCACATTGAATGGCGGTGCTGGCTCGCAGGGCCGAATGGCCTCCTCCTGCACCTATTGTCTATTGTCTATTGGAACAATTTATCTGGCTGAGCTCCAACATCATTGGAAAAAAGCCAAAAACAAAGTGCTGGAGAAGCTCGGTGGGTCAGGCATCACCTGTGGAGGTAGAGGGATGGTCGGTCAACATGTTGGGTTGAGACCTGTGTCACTATTCCTCAGCGTACGTCTGGGTCTCACCCACCACGTTCCTGGCCGCATCAGTCTCTACGCCACTCCCACCACTCCAGGCTTTACGTGAAAACCCTGGACTCTAATCCACCTTTCCCTCAGTCTCCACTCTTCCTCTCCTTCCGCTGACCTCGGTTCTGCCTCCAGCCCCAGTTCCACCCCCTTGTTGCCCAGTTTACCCATCTCCCACATTTCCCACTCCACACATCCACATTGTGGCCCTTCTGAGGACCGACATCTTCCGACATCTCCAGATGACATCTTCCCCCACATATCTTTCTCTGTCATCTGTACTTGGAGAGTTCAAGACCCCACTGCCACTGCTCTGCGGCTTTTGAGAAGCATCTCTGCAAGGTTGCTCCGTCCTGAACAAATATCTACCTCACTATCTCTAATTGGACATTACTGGGCTTTACCTTGCACTAAACGCTATTCCCTTTATCCTGTATCTGTCCACTTGGACGGCTCGACTGTAATCACATATTGTCTTCCTGCTGGCTAGGTAGCACATAACAAAAGCTTTTCACTGTACCTCACTCAGTCCACGTGACAATAAACTACTCAAACTAATTTCACTAATTTCCCTCCACAGCAATTGAAAGCCCCTTGAACTCTCCCTGTAGGCCACCAATGACTCTGTGCACCCCCTGTGGTTCATGTGCACACACTATGAACTTTTCTCATGCCCTCTCTTCCTCTGTTCCTGTCCAAAATTCTTCCATTCTTTCCATCCAGCTTTGTCTCGGCCCCACACCTCTTCAGCTTCTCACCCCCCCCCCCCCCCCCCCCCCACTCTATCAGTCTAAAATAGGATAGGAATAGAAGCATTTTTAAAAAAATGTAATCTGAAGGGGTTGGATTTACAAAATAGAGAATCACTAAATGCGGAAATTTCAGTAAAAGAAGTTGAAGAGTCTATCAGATCATTAAAAAATGGTAAAACACCGGGACCAGATGGTATCGGTTCGGAATTTTATAAAATATTTTATGATCTGATCACACCACGTCTGAAGATACTTTATGAAAATATCTATATTTGTCAGAAACTACCAGAAACGTTAAATGAATCTATTATAACACTTATACCTAAAATAGACAAAGATCTGGAGGACCCAGGATCATATAGAGCTATAGCTCTTTTAAATACTGATCAAAAGATACTAACGAAAATATTAGCACAAAGATTAAGCACAGTTATTAATAAACTAATTCACCCCGATCAAACAGGATTTATACCAAAACGATATTCCTCATATAACCTCAGACGATTATATAATATTATATATTCGAAAAGAGGTATTAATAAAGACTTAGTAATTATTTCGTTAGATGCGGAGAAAACCTTTGACCAAGTGGAATGGTCTTATTTGTTTTCGGTTATGGAATTTTTTAATTTGGGAGAGAAGTTTATCACTTGGGTTAAATTATTATATACCAATCCAACAGCTAGAATAATAACAAATCAAATACTATCAAATAAATTTAATCTATTTCGAGGCTGCAGACAGGGTTGTCCTTTATCCCCACTATTGTTTGCGCTTGCATTAGAACCTTTAGCTCAACGGGTGATAATACATCCTGAAATATATGGATATGACACCACAAATACTGAAAATAAAATTTCTTTATATGCGGATGATGTATTACTTTATATCACAAACCCGGAAATTAGTATTCCAAATTTACTAAAATTAATAACTGAATTTGGATCATATTCAGGATATAGTATTAATTGGAACAAAAGTGAACTTATGCCGATAAGGGTAAATAATCTACATATATTACAACAATTTCCTTTTAAGATAGCAAACGAAAAAATAAAATATCTTGGAATTTATGTAACAAAAAGATTTGATTCTTTATTTAAATCTAATTTTCCGCTCTTATTGAATAAATTAAATAAAAATATTTTATATTGGAAAACATTACCAATCTCAATGATAGGTAGAATTAATGCAATAAAAATGATTTTTCTTCCACAATTATTATATCTTTTCCAAATGATTCCGATATATCTTCCTAAAATTTTTTTTAAAAAGATTGATTCCATAGTCACTAACTTTATCTGGGATTATAAGAGCCATAGAATAAAAAAAGAACACTTATGTAAACCAAAAATAAATGGAGGTCTAGCTCTACCAAACTTTACGTTTTATTATTGGGCAGTCAATATTAAAAATATTAACTTTTGGTTAGTAGAGACAGATAAACAACCAACCTGGTTAATAATGGAAAAAGAAGATTGTTCGCCCTTTGAAATTAGTTCGATTTTATTCGCCAATAATAAAATAAGTAAGAAAACCTATAGTGAAAACCTTATAATAGATAGTGGAATACGTATTTGGAAACAAATAAAGAAAACATTAAAATTGGAATGTATACCACTAGCTCTTACTATTGTAAATAACATCACATTTAAACCTTCAATGATAGATAAAGGTTTTTTACAATGGAAAAACTGTGGAATTAATAAGATGGGAGATCTCTATAGGGAAAAATTTTTCCTTTCATTTCAAGAATTACAACAAATTTATGGATTACATTCAAAAGATTACTTTAGATATTTACAAATTAGAGATTATGTAAAAGCAAATACACATGAAATTAGAAATAGAAAGACAGAGATTTTAGATGAATGTCTAAATAAACACCCAAATACAGAAAAATTGATATCATATATTTATAATATTCTACTGGAAAACGACGCTCCAAGTACAGAAATATATAGACAATCATGGGAAAATGAATTAGGTCAAATTATTAGACCTGATATATGGGATGAAAGTTTACAACACATACATCACTGTTCGCTAAATGCTAGACACTCTCTTATACAATTTAAAATATTACATAGACTACATTATTCAAAAGCTAAATTACATAGTATTTTTCCAAATATATCTGCCATTTGTGACAAATGTCAGCAATTGGAAGCTAATTTAACGCACATATTCACAAACTGTGAAAAAATCACTAAATTCTGGACAGAAATATTTAAAATAATTTCGAATGTTGTTAATAGGAAGCTGATCCCTGACTCAAACTTAATAATACTGGGAATATTAGAAACAGATCAATTATTAACAACGAATCAAAGAATTTTTATTGATTATAGTTTAATAATTGGGAAAAAATTAATACTGAAATTCTGGAAAGGTCCTACATCCCCCACAATTAAAATGTGGATTACAGGAATGTCGGAGACACTTCATCTGGAAAGATTGAGACTTGTACTAGTGGACAGGTTGAATCTTTTCAGAGGAATATGGTCTCCATTTATTGTATATTTAAAGGGTCAAAATGGCTTGGTTCGAGGACATGACCGTGGCCTGAATAATGGAATGGAGGAAGAATTATGAACAATAAATCATGGATATATCTCCAATGATAGATAACTTTTTTAATACTCCATTCATTTCTCCAATTTGGATCTCTTATTTTTATTTTATTTTTCTCTATCTTTTCCTCTCTTAAAAAAAAAGTATAGAATTATGTAGGACATAATTGTTAATATTAATAATATCACGAATGTATGTAATAAGTAAATTTTATTAATATGTATTTATGTTTAATAAAAATATTTATCAAAAAAAGACCCCACTGCCACTGCTCTGCGGCTTTTGAGAAGCATCTCTGCAAGGTTGCTCCGTCCTGAACAAATATCTACCTCACTATCTCTAATTGGACATTACTGGGCTTTACCTTGCACTAAACGCTATTCCCTTTATCCTGTATCTGTCCACTTGGACGGCTCGACTGTAATCACATATTGTCTTTCTGCTGGCTAGGTAGCACATAACAAAAGCTTTTCACTGTACCTCACTCAGTCCACGTGACAATAAACTACTCAAACTAATTTCACAAATTTCCCTCCACAGCAATTGAAAGCCCCTTGAACTCTCCCTGTAGGCCACCAATGACTCTGTGCACCCCCTGTGGTTCATGTGCACACACTATGAACTTTTCTCATGCCCTCTCTTCCTCTGTTCCTGTCCAAAATTCTTCCATTCTTTCCATCCAGCTTTGTCTCGGCCCCACACCTCTTCAGCTTCTCACCCCCCCCCCCCCCCACTCTATCAGTCTAAAGAAGAGTGCCGACCTGAAACACATCTGTCCATACCCTCGACAGATGCTGCCTGACCCGCCTAGTTCCTCCATCACTTTATTTATTGCTCTGCATCTTCTACATCGTTTTGCTGTGAAGCGGGTTTTCTCGTTCAGACACTTGAGGGAGGGTTTGTTCCGTGTTGTATAGAGTGACGTTGGATCCATGTTTGTGGGGGTTATGACGTCAAACACTGATCAGAGTGGCATGTGGCACGGCATGTGAAGGGCGGGCATTGTCTTTCCACTGACCACTGGCATCAACAGCTGAGGACATGTGCTCCTGCCTTTCCAGGTCCACAACGTGTGCAAGGACAACCTTGACAGGAAGTGCCCACTGGGGCAGTGCCAGCTCTCCATCATCCCTCCCATCGCCCTGAAGAGCGTGGACTCGGATGGTGAGTTACTGGACACGGGGTCACCCTGGGCCAGCTCGCTGGCATCGATCAGGAGCTTGCTTCACTCTGTCCACATGCTGACAGTGGGCACAGGACCCACAGTGTCTGCAGTTCCTTTGTACTTCTGCTGTCAACAGACGGTCCCTGATGAAGGCAGCATTGCAGCAGAGTCCAGTGCAGCAGCGTTTCACAGACGTCATAGGATGCACTGCTCTTAAAGACCCAACGTTTATATTTAGTGATCTTTCCTTTTTAAAGTACTAAACCAGACTAATGTTAATCAGCTCATCTCATGGCTATACTGTGACCATTCAAAGGTATTTATTCACAAAATGCTGGAGTAACTCAGTAGGTCAGGCAGCATCTCAGGACAGAAGGGATGGGTGACGTTTCGGGTCGAGACCCTTCTTCAGACTGAAGAAGGTCTCGACCCGAAACGTCACCCATTCCTTCTCTCCTGAGATGCTGCCTGACCTGCTGAGTTACTCCAGCATTTTGTGAATAAATACCTTCGATTTGTACCAGCATCTGCAGTTATTTTCTTATACATACTGTGACCATTGGTTAACTATTGGCATCAGTATTGACACAAGGTACACAATGTATTCTCAGTGATGAGAATGTTAAGACTTATGGATTACATTATATGAAAAAATGTATTCCCTTATCATGTCCCTGTACATTGCCAATGGCTCGATTGTAATCGTGTATTGTCTTTCCGCTTACTGGATAGCACGATGCAACAATAGCTTTTCGCAGTACCTCGGTACACGTGACAACAAACTGAAGGAAACTAGAGGCCGTTCTGCTGGCGCTACGATTGCAGAGTGGCCCGGACGTGTGAGAGACGGGTTAACGTTGCCACACCTTGTGTCCCGTGTCTGCCCAGGGTTCTGGAAGGCCACCAACACAGAGTCCTGCACCAGCCCTCTCCTCGTCCTGGTGAACTCCAAGAGCGGCGACAACCAGGGCGTGAAGTTCCTCAGGAAGTTCAAGCAGTTGCTGAACCCAGCCCAGGTGTTTGACCTGATGATGGGCGGACCTCACCTTGGGTAGGTCCGTCATCGCCAGCCTTGACCTGCAGAGAGAACACTGTCCGTGCCAAGCAAGCGCTCGGTGGAATAAGTTTGAGATAAAGGATCAGCCACTTGCAATCAGTGGACTGTTAGTTTTCCATGAACAAGTTAACCTGTTTCTGGTCACAGACACAAAATGCTGGGGTAACTCAGCAGGACAGGCAGAAGAAGGGTCTCGACCCAAAATGTCACCCGTTCCTTCTCTCCAGAGATGCTACCTGTCCTGCTGAGTTACTCCAGCATTTTGTGTCTATCTTTGGTGTAAACCAGCATCTGCAGTTCCTTCCTACACGTGTTGACCTCGGGAGGAATATTGGCCAGGATAAATAATTAAACAATGCACCACCCCCAGAGAACGCCACAGAACCGACACCCTTCACCCCATTGTGTGCAGCAACCAGAAACCATCCACTTATACTCATTCAGTTTTGTTCTCCCCACGATCTCACCAACTCTAACCGCAGATTCCACCCCTCACCAACACCTAAAGGCAGTTTACAACGGCCAATTATAGTCAGCTGGGGGAAGAAATCAGAGCAGCCCGGAAACCCAGGCTGTGGCAGGAAGATCTGCAAATGACACACACTCACACACATGCACACACTTACACACACACACACACACACACACACACACACACACACACACACACACACACACACACACACACACACACACACACACACACACACAGGCACACACTCACACACATGCACACACTCACACACATGCACACACTCACACACATGCACACACACACACACACACACACTCACTCACACATTCGCACAAACGCACACACTCACACACAGGCACACACTCACACACAGGCACACACCCGCACACAGGCACACACTCGCACACAGGAACACACCCGCACACAGGCACACACTCGCACACCCGCACACACTCGCACACAGGCACACACTCGCACACAGGCGCACACACTCGCACACAGGCACACACCCGCACACAGGCACACACCCGCACACAGGCACACACTCGCACACCCGCACACACTCGCACACAGACACACACTCGCACACAGGCGCACACACTCGCACACACACACACACATGCACACACTCACTCACACACACACTCACACACACACGCTCACACACACGCTCACACACACGCTCACACACACACAAGCACACACTCACACACATGCACACACTCGCATACACTCGTACACACTCACACACAGGCACACACTCACACACGCTCACACACACGCACACACTCACACACTCACAGACATACTCACACTTGCTCACATGTACTCTCACAAACAGACACACGCAAACACTTACAGATACACACAGACATACCTGTACACATACAAATACACAGATAGACAGACACACACAGTGTACAGAGCGATTGCTCAGCTGTCCTCAGTGTTATCTTGCTGACAGCCCAGTGCTCTCTCTGTTCCACCCACTACTCTGTACTATGTCAGAGAATAGCAGTCCATCAGCACTGGCCCTCCACACTGCAGCCCCCACCAGTACTGCCCCTGCAGAGCTGCCCGTAATAAAGCCCCATCGACAGGGCAGCGATCTCTCTGCCCCGGCCCCCTTCTGACACACGCACACGACCTCAGTGCCCCTCTGCACCCAGCTGCCTCCACATTCATCCCACCACAGTGTAGCAGCATCTCAGTGCTGCCCTTCTGAAACCACCAACTGTTCATCTCACTCACGTCGCCACTCCCAACCCCTCGCTGTCCCTGCCTCACTCATGTCGCCACTCCCAACCCTGCCTCACTCACGTCGCCACTCCCAACCCTGCCTCAGTCACGTCGCCACTTCCAACCCCTCGCTGTCTCTGCCTCACTCACGTCGCCACTTCCAACCCCTCGCTGTCTCTGCCTCAGTCACGTCGCCACTTCCAACCCCTCGCTGTCTCTGCCTCAGTCACGTCGCCACTTCCAACCCCTCGCTGTCCCTGCCTCACTCATGTCGCCACTCCCAACCCTGCCTCACTCACGTCGCCACTCCCAACCCTGCCTCAGTCACGTCGCCACTTCCAACCCCTCGCTGTCTCTGCCTCACTCACGTCGCCACTTCCAACCCCTCGCTGTCTCTGCCTCAGTCACGTCGCCACTTCCAACCCCTCGCTGTCTCTGCCTCAGTCACGTCGCCACTTCCAACCCCTCGCTGTCCCTGCCTCACTCACGTCGCCACTCCCAACCCTGCCTCACTCACGTCGCCACTCCCAACCCCTCGCTGTCTCTGCCTCAGTCACGTCGCCACTCCCAACCCCTCGCTGTCTCTGCCTCACTCACGTCGCCACTCCCAACCATGCCTCACTCACGTCGCCACTCCTAACCCCTCGCTGTCTCCCACCGGTTTGTTCCTGCAGCAGGGCATAGCTCACTCTGTGCAGCCTCTCTGACAGTGAACTGTTCCCTTGCAGTCTCCGGCTCTTCCAGAAGTTTGCCACGTTCCGTATCCTGGTGTGTGGGGGTGATGGCAGCGTGGGGTGGGTCTTGTCGGAGACAGACAAACTCAGTCTGCACAAACAGGTGAGTGCCAGCCGCTGGGCGGCCACCGCGGGGCAGAACACTGCTCACCTCAAGATGCGATGGGACGGAGATAGAGGGGGATGGAACGGAGATAGAGGGGGATGGTACAGAGATAAAGGGGGGGTGATACGGAGGATGGAGAGGGAGTAGGTCATTGGGGAGGGGTATTGGGTGACTGCGCCACTTACCAGTCCTCTGCCCACTGACTGGTGACCAGTCACCACTGCCCACTGCTCTTCCCGCTAACGTCTGCCTCTGTCCACAGTGCAAGCTGGGGGTGCTGCCGCTGGGCACAGGGAATGACCTGGCACGGGTGCTGGGCTGGGGCGGCCTGTGTGACGATGACCTACAGTTGCTGCAGGTGGTGGCCAAGCTGGAGAGAGCTACCACCAAGATGCTGGACAGGTGAGGCAACCCCCACACCGTCCCCCCACCCCACACCCGCCCCCCCCCCACCCCACACCGTCCCCCCCACCCCACACCCGCCCCCCCCACCCCACACCGTCCCCCCACCCCACACCACACCCGCCCCCCACCCCACACCACACCCGCCCCCCCCCACCCCACACCCGCCCCCCCCACCCCACACCCGCCCCCCCGCACCCCACACCACACCCGCCCCCCCACCCCACACCCGCCCCCCCACCCCACACCCGCCCCCCCCACCCCACACCGTCCCCCCACCCCACACCACACCCGCCCCCCACCCCACACCACACCCGCCCCCCCCACCCCACACCCGACCCCCCGCACCCCACACCACACCCGCCCCCCACCCCACACCCGCCCCCCCACCCCACACCCGCCCCCCCACTCCACACCCACCCCCCCCGCAGCCTACCCCACCCCACACCCGCCCCCCCACCCCACACCCACCCCACCCCCGCAGCCCACCCCACCCGCCCCCCCCACCCCACACCCACCCCCCCCGCAGCCCACCCCACCCCACACCCGCCCCCCCACCCCACACCCGCCCCCCCACCCCACACCCACCCCCCCCGCAGCCCACCCCACCCCACGCCCGCCCCCCCCACCCCACACCCACCCCCCCCCGCAGCCCACCCCACCCCACACCCGCTCCCCCACCCGCCCCCGCCCCCCACACCCCACACCCGCCCCCCCCACCCCATACCCGCCCACCCGCCCCCCCCACCCCACACCCGCCCCCCCCACCCCACACCCGCCCCCCCACCCCACACCCGCCCCCCCCACCACACACCCGCCCCCCCACCCCACACCCGCCCCCCCACCCCACACCCGCCCCCCCACCCCACACCCGCCCCCCCCACCCCTGTCAATTTTCCTAGTTACATCCTCAAAAAATTCCAGTAGATTAGTCAAGCACGATTTCCCCTTCGTAAATCCATGCTGACTCGGAATGATCCCGTTACTGCGATCCAAATGCACCGCAATTTCGTCTTTTATAATTGACTCCAGCATCTTCCCCACCACTGATGTCAGACTAACTGGTCTATAATTTCCCGTTTTCTCTCTCCCTCCTTTCTTGAAAAGTGGGATAACATTAGCTACCCTCCAATCCACAGGAACTGACCCTGAATCTATAGTACATTGAAAAATCATTACTAATGCGTCCACAATTTCTAGAGCCACCTCCTTAAGCACCCTAGGATGCAGACCATCAGGCCCTGGGGATTTATCAGCCTTGAGTCCCATTAGTCTACCCAAAACTCCCTGTGACCTCGTGGGTTTTCCCCGGGTGTTCCAGTGTCCTCCCACACTCCAAAGATGTACAAGTTTGTAGGTTAAATATGTAAGAAGGAAGTGCAGATGATGGTTTCAACCAAAGATAGACACAAAAAAACGGAGAAACTCAGCGGGACAGGCAGCATCTCTGGATAGGAGGAATGGTTGATGTTTTGGGTCGAATCCTTTTTCAGGGTCTCGATCCGAAATGTCACCCATTCCTTCTATCCAGAGATGCTGCCTGTCCCGCTGAGTTACTCAAGCATTTTGTGTCTATTTCAGGTTTGTAGGTTAATTGACTTTGAGAAAAATTGTAAATTGTCCCTAGTGTGTAGGATGATATTAGTGTATGGGGACCGCTGGTCGGCACAGATTCGGCAGGCCGAAGAACCTATTTCTATGCTGTAACTCTAAACTAAACTAACCAGTGGGATGAATCTTTGCAGAGATGAGGTCCAGAGCTTGGAAGAGAGCTCCCTCTCCTGGACCATGGTGCTACTGCCAGCAGCGGCAGCATCTGGTCCAATCCTTGTTCCCATTTCACAGCTCAGAGCAACTGTCACCATTTTACTCAGCAAATGAAAACCAAAAGTAAAATACAGTGGACGCAAATCTGAAATCAAAACAGAAAATGTTGGGAACAATCATTAGGTCTGACAGCCGCTGTGAAAAGCAAAGTAGATCATATTTAGTTTAGTTTATCATTGTCATGTGTGACAAACTTTTTCAGTCAGAGAGTTGTGAATCTGTGGAATTCTCTGCCTCAGAAGGCAGTGGAGGCCAATTCTCTGAATGCATTCAAGAGAGAGCTGGATAGAGCTCTTAAGGATAGCGGAGTCGGGGGGTATGGGGAGAAGGCAGGAACGGGGTACTGATTGAGAATGATCTGCCGTGATCACATTGAATGGCGGTGCTGGCTCGAAGGGCCGAATGGCCTCCTCCTGCACCTATTGTCTATTGTCTATTGTGTGCCGAGGTACGGTGAAAAGCTTTTTGTTGCGTGTTATCCAGTCAGTGAAAGATTACAATCGAACCATCCACAGTGTGCAGATACAGGATAAAAGGTAGAGATGTTTAGTGCAAGACAAAGTCCGATTAAAGATAGACCAAAGATCTCCAATGAGTTGGATGGGAGGTCAGGACCCCTCTCCAATTGGCAGAACCATATTTCAGTCCACAACTGTCACCATTTACAAGGGCATTTCCTCATTTAGTGGGGCTCTCTGAGATGGTTCTTATGAAAAGGTATCCAGTTAACCTTATCCCAATGCCCTGTAATTATTTCCTGCCTCAGTGTTATCCAATTCTCAACATCAGACTGTTGTTGACTCTAAAGTTCACACTGACAAACAATGGCTTTCTTTGAGTCGAAACAAGAAACTGCAGACGCTGGTTTACAAAAAACTACAGTGCTGGAATAAGTCAGCAGGTCAGGCAGCATCTGTGGAGAGCATGGATAGATGAAATTTATGGTTGGGATCCTTCTTGCATTAACTTCTGATTCTTTGCCAGCCACATTAAACGTTACCCTCTATGGCCATCAGGAATGCGTCCATTCAACCCACCCTTATCTGTATCAAATCTCTCAAGCACCGAAGATGGAACAATCCCCCCATTGGGAACAGCACTGTGGAATGGGCCCCTTCTACAGCAGCACCTGTCCTCTTGCCCATTGAGGGCTCTGTTGTTGTACAGACAGACTAATCCAGAGAGGATGGCATTTGGCCTTGCACTCCCAATGGCACACCGGACATTTTGGTCCCACTCCCCCATCGCAACCCGTCTTCTCCTTCTGTCCCCCACCCCCCCCACCCACCCCTCCCCCACCCCCCCCACCCACCCCTCCCCCACCCCCCCCCCCCCCCCACCTATCCCCATCCCCCCCTTCACCGTGGTGACTGGCTGTGCTCTGGGCTGTGCCCACAGGTGGAGCGTGCTGACATACGAGGCAGCGACCAAGCATCCTCTTCCCATGGTGACCGAGGACGAGGGCCACATTTCCCAGGTATGTGAGCAGGACTCCCCGCAGTGAGCAACGCTGCTGATGTGATCCAGATTAGAGCTGGGAGGTGAAGGATATCTTAACGAGGCTTTGGTCAGGGCCTTCCTTTGATCAGGTCGGGCGGGAACTGATGCACTGTGCCTTTTCACAGGTAGCTGGCAATTGTACTCACACAGGCAGTAGAGTTGTCGCCTCACAGCGCCGGAGACCCAGATTCGATCCTAACTACAGGTGTTGTCTGTACAGTTTGTATGTTCTCTCTGTGACCGCGTGGGTTTCCTCCCACACTCCAATGATGTAGAGGTTTGTAGGTTGACTTTGGTAAAATTGTAATTTGTCCCTAGTGTGTAGGGTAGGCTAGCATATGGTGTGATCACTGGCCAGCCCGGACTCGATGGGCCGAAGGGCCTGTTTCCACGCCGTATCTCTAAACTAAAATCTAAACTTCACGTGTGTGCAGTCATACTGCAAGGAGACAGGCCCTTTGGCCCATCAAGTCCATGTTGATCATCAACCACCCACCTACACTTTTATTTTAGTTCCCCCACATTCCCACATTAGCCCCAGATTCTACCCCTGATCCACACATGGGGTTGAATAGCAGTCAATTAGCATTCCGACCCGCACGCCTTTGGAATGCGTGACATTATGTCACTTTTCCCGGTCACTTATGGGTGCAGTCGATTTGAGCAAGTGAGGTGCAGGAGGAGGTTTAAAGTTCAGCGTGCAGTGAGTTAAACTGTTACAGGTTGCTGCCACACTAGGATTCCCTCACACAACCCATCTCCCACAGTGTCCCACCAGCCCAGGTCCATGGCGTTAGTGCGCTACGTGACTGATGATCCTGACCATGGCTGCTCTCTTTCCCCAGGTTCCGATATCTCAGTACGCCAACTTGGTTGTCTATCACTTAACGAATGTCCTCGATTCTGACCAGCACGCTGATGTCATCGCCTCTGGCAGGTACGAGTCTCTGATGGTTGTTGGTAACTTTCACCTCACTTGCTGGGCACGAAGAACTCCGGTACGAAGACTCTGTCCCCCTCACCTGCCGGCCTCAGGTACAGGGAGCTCTGACATCCTCCTTACCTGCACAGCTCAGGTACATGGAGCTCTGTCCTCCTTACCTGCACAGCTCAGGTACATGGAGCTCTGTCCACCTTACCTGCACAGCTCAGGTACATGGAGCTCTGTTCTCCTCACCTGCCGGCCTCAGGTACAAAGACTGTCCTCCTCACCTGCCGGCCTCGGGTACATGGAGCTCTGACATCCTCCTTACCTGCACATCTCTGGTACATGGAGCTCTGTCCTCCTTACCTGCCACCCTCAGGTTCAGTGAGCTGTGACATCCTCTCACCTGTATGCCTCAAATACAGGGGAGCTGTGACATCCCCTCACCTGCCACCCTCGTATAAAGGGAGCTCTGTGCAGCTCTACAGAGAAGGGTCCTGACCTGAAACATCACCCATCCTTGTTCTCCAAAGATGCTGCCTGACCTGCTGAGTTACTCCAGCACTTTGTGTCTTTTTTTTGTTAACAATCATCTGTAATTCCTTGTGTCTACACTCCCTGCTGTAGCAGAGCATTCCAATAGATGGAGCTGTCTACATGTACTTGATCTTCACTCTTCACCACTGTGAATCTTTATTACTGCTCTTCACTGTAAATCTCCATTACTGCTCCTCACTGTGAATCTCGATTACTATTCGCAGTAATCTCCATTACAGCTCTTCACTGTGAATCTTCATCACTGCTCTTCACTGTGAATCTCCTCACTGCTCTTCACTGTGAATCTTCATCACTGCTCTTCACTGTGAATCTCCTCACTGCTCTTCACTGTGAATCTTCATCACTGCTCTTCACTGTGAATCTCCTCACTGCTCTTCACTGTGAATCTTCATCACTGTTCTTCACTGTGAATCTCCTCACTGCTCTTCACTGTGAAACTTCATCACTGCTCTTCACTGTGAATCTCCTCACTGCTCTTCACTGTGAATGTCCATTACCACTCTTCGCTGTGAATCTTGATTACTATTCGCAGTAATCTCCATTACAGCTCTTCACTGTGAATCTCCTCACTGCTCCTCTCTTTGTTTTGCCTTGCATGTGCTCCTGTAAGTTATACTACCTTCTGCAATAACGTTTGCCTTGTACTGCTGTGCAGGTTCCTCTGTGAAACAGTGGGCAACTTCACGGCCAAGGTTGGCAAAGCCTACAAGCAGGTTGAAGAGAATAAGGAAGATGCAGACTCGATGACAAACAAGGTGGGTCGCTCGGGACGGGAATGAGAGCAGCCTCCTGTTTACCTGAGCCAAGCCCCTGGCCCATACTCTGATCAATACCGGGTAGAGCTGGGAGTTCACTAGAGGAAGGGGGAGAGTACGGAGGTCAGGAATCCCGCTGGTTGATGAACGTGATGAGAACGTGCTTCTCTCTTGCAGTGTGAAATGTTGACCCGGAAACTGGACTCGCTGGTCAAGGTTCTGAGGGATGAATCTCAGTCACTGATTATCCCCGCGGGCACCTCCCCTCCATGCGAGGCCGGGCAGGATGAGAGCAAAGCCGCTGAAACTGGAGGCAAACCCGACAACAGGCCAGATGCAAACTCTGCACCCAAAGGTTTCAAGTCGAAGGAAGAGCTCATGCTGCGAGCCAACAGTTTGAAGAAAGCTCTGAGGCAGATCATCAAGCAAGCAGAGAAAGGTAACGCAGTGAGAGCTCGGTCCAGGTGCTAGCACCTTGCACCTGTGATTGGACGTGGGGCAGACAGAAGCTGGGCGAGGGGAAGGACAGGATTAGGGCAGAGTGGATCTAGTCATTCTCTGCCACAGAGGCAGTGGAGGCCAATTCACTCGATGTTTTCACAAGAGAGTTAAATAGAGCTCTTTGGGCTAACGGAATCAAGGGATATGGGGAGAAAGCAGGAATGGGGTACTGATGTTAGATGATCAGCCATGATCATATTGAATGGTGGTGCTGGCTCAAAGGGCCGAATGGCCTATTCTTGCACCTATTTTCTATGTTTCTATGTTTCTATTTACTTTATAGACTTAAAGTCTATAATTTTGTTATAGACTTTTTGTTATCGCATAAATACAGCATGGAAACAGGCCCTTCGGCCCACTGAGGCCACGCTAACCAACGATTACCCTGTACATTAGCTCTATCCTCCACACCAGGGGCAATTAACAATTCACAGAAGTCAATTGACCACCAAACCTGCACATCCTTGGAGTGTGGGAGGAAACCAGAACGCCTGAAGAAAACTCGCATGGTCACAGGGAGAATGTACGTGACCTGCGTGGGTTTCCTCCGGGTGCTCCGGTTTCCTCCCAAGCTCCCAACTCATACAAGTTTGTAGGCTAATTGGCTTGGTAAAATTGTAAATTGTCCCGAGTGGATTGGTGTTAGTTTGCGGGGATCGCTGGTCAGCATGGACTCAGTGGGTGGAAGGGCCTGTTTCCGTGCTGCATTTCTAAACAAAACTAAAATAGATTTGCAATTGGACTGGGGTTTTAAACGGGCAGCATGATTATAGCGGATCCTCTCAGGACCAGCACACAAAGAGGCCTTGGAGAACTATCGTGGTCGATGATGTTATAGTCTCCTCCAACGACGCTCAACATTTACCTTCTCTTCCAGTGGTTGATGAACAGAACAAGCAGAGCCAAATGATCCACGGCAGTCAGCCCAGTGCCAACCCAGCCATCATCAAGAGAGAGAACACAGAGGAGCATGGACCTGGACACAAGAACATGGAGACACGTAAGGCAGCTGCTCTCTGACTGTGGACATCCCCCTCCGCACCCTCCCCACCTCAGCACTCTGACCCAGGCAGCTCACAGGGCCTTTCCCAATCAGCACGGCGGTGTAGAGAGGGTGGGGCTGGGGACGAGCTGAGGCAGATGTGAAGTCCAACACCTTGCTACAGAGGGTGGGGTTGGAGCTGGGGACGAGCTGAGGCAGATGTGAAGTCCAACACCTTGCTCCAGGTGGCACTGTCATGATGAGAAGCTGGCTGACAAATCGGGAGAGAAAAGCTGCCTGTAGGAAGATGGCCAAGATCTGATGAATGAATGACCTGGTGTTTTTGTGCAGGTGACACAGATGTTTAAAGGACACTTGGACAGGTGCCCAGGTAGGAACGGTTTTGAGGGATTTGGATCAAACACGGGCGGGTGGAACTAGCTTAGATGGGGCATCATGGTCGGCATGGACTAGTTGGGCTGAAGGGCCTGTTTCCGTACTGTGTGATTCTATGACTATGTTTCACTTGTGATTCCACGGGAAGTGAGATTTATGACTGTACAGATGTTTCACCCCAAGGACTGATCCTGGTGTGACTGAACAGAGGGACAGATGTTTGGTCCTATAGACTGACACCAAGTGTGACTGTACAGAGAAACAGATGTTTGGTCCTTTGGACTAACGCCAAGTGTGACTGTCCAGAGAAACAGATGTTTGGTCCTATAGACTGACACCAGGTGTGACTGTACAGAGAGACAGATGTTTGGTCCAATAGACTGACACCAGGTGTGACTACAGAGAGCCAGATGTTTCCCCATGACTCTGGAGCAGGTAGATGGGTCGCCACGAGGTGTATACCCGATGTAGCCACCTGATTTGTGCATGACAGGTGGGACCCTTGCTGTGTGTCCAAGGGGACATTTGTTTTACGGGGGGGGGTTACGTCTCCTGGGACTGCACTTCCCCACCTGAGCCGCCTTGTATCGATTCACCAACAGTAGTACGGAGCAGCACAGTGTCCTCCACTACGTCCACCATCACACTGGACCGGTCGGATGGCACCAGCTCCACTGAGGACCTCAGCTCAGCGTAAGTGAACTATGTCTGAATCTGCCTGAGATGTGACCTGATGCTGATAGAGCTCAGAGCACAGACCTCAATCACAGAGTGTAAGAAAAAACTGCAGGTGCTGGTTTAAATCGAAGGTCGACACAAAATGCTGGAGTAACTCAGTGGGTCAGGCAGCATCTTAGGAGAGAAGGAATGGGTGACATTTCAGGTCGATTCTGAAGAAGGATCACCCATTCCTTCTCTCCAGCGATGCTGCCTGACCCGCTGAGTTACTCCAGCATTTTGTGTCGACCTTCTCACTCACAGAGGACTGGCACAATTCACAATCTTCAAACAAGTTCACTTTTGCTAAAACACTTTTTACAAAAATTGACAAAAATAAATTTCTTGGGGTGGTTCTGGGAAAGGAAATACTTTGGGTATTTATTTACAATGGTATGTACAACCCACGTTTACAAGTCAGTTACAAGAGGGGACAGTAATAGAATAAATTACCCATTACTGGAATTCTCTGCCTCAGAAGGCAGTGGAGGCCAATTCTATGCTTTCAAGAGAGAGCTAGATAGAGCTCTTAAAGATAGCAGAGTCATGGGGTATGGGGAGAAGGCAGGAACGGGGTACTGATTGTGAATGATCAGCCATGATCACATTGAATGGCGGTGCTGGCTCGAAGGGCTGAATGGCCTCCTCCTGCACCTATTGTCTATTGTCTACTCTGCCCCAGAGATCATTCCCTAGGTTAGGTAGAAGTTCATTACAGAATGAATCTCGCACTACCACCCTGGCAAACAGCTTCACCATGTCTACAGAGAGCGAGGAAATGGGAATACGTTTTCTTGGGGTAAATTGTTATATAATAGTCATAGTGTTTTCAATATATTGTTTATCTGTTAATAGAATTAGTGTAATAAATTGTATGAATGTAATAAATAGATGCATGGCAGGGCACCTCAGACCCTGGGAAGCAGCTTGGTGGTGTGGACACTTACTGTGTCTTCCCAAAGCTTTGTTGAGGCCTCACCTGGAGTGCTGTGTGCAGTTGAGGGCTGCAATGTTCAAGAGAGGGTGTGGACAGGTTGACCAAACTGATGGCAAGGACAGGGTGAATGGCAAATTATGATCGACTGCATGGAGCAGAGATGGAAACATGAAAGAGTTGCTCAAATGTGTTAGATCACATCCATCAGGTTGAAACTCGCTTCCATCTCTGGTTGATAGACGGAGGCTTATGGTGGAAGCAGATTCTAGAGACATTCATTCATTAGATCCATGAATGAAACTCGTCTGCAGGGCTTTAGGGTAAAATCTGGGCTCTGAGTCCAAGCTAAACAGGGTTTGTACAGGGCTAGGAGAGGACTGATGGGTTGAAAGACCAGCTTCTGCAGGTAATATTCCACGATTCAGAATGTGTTTCAGTGGAGATGATGCCTGAGCTCTCTGTCCTTGGTTCTAGATCGTTCTCTGAGAAATGTGTCATGAACAATTACTTTGGCATTGGATTGGATGCCAAGATATCGCTGGAGTTTAACAACAAGAGGGACGAGCACCCAAAAAAATGCAGGTAGGTGGTCTGACCCCTTCCCGGGATCCCTCCCCCAGACCCCTTCCCGGGACTCTGACCCCTCCCCCGGGACCCTGACCCCTCCCCCGGAACCCTGACCCCTCATCTGGGACCCTGACCCCTCCCCCGGTACCCTGACCCCTCTCCCGGGACCCTGACCCCTCCCCTGGGACCCTGACCCCTCCCCAGGACACTGACCCCCTCCCCCAGACCCCCTCCCCAGGACCCCTCCCTCTGGGGCCCACTCTCACTTCCTCACCCCTGGGCCCCATTCTAACATTTGCTCCCCAGGCCCCAGGTCTCACCCCTTCCCCTGGGGCCCCAGTAACACACCATCTCCCTCACGCCCACTCCCACATCCACTCCCTGGGGCCCTTGTCTCACCTCCTCGTCTTGGAGCTATTGTCCCACATCCGCTCACCTGCGACCCAGCTCTCACCCCCTCCCCCGGGGCTCCAGTCTCACTCCCCCCTGGTCCCCAGTCTCACTCCCCCCTGGAGCCCCAGTCTCACTCCCCCCTGGGGCCTCAGCCTCACTCCCCCCTGGTCCCCAGTCTCACTCCCCCCTGGGGCCTCAGTCTCACTCCCCCCTGGGGCCTCAGTCTCACTCCCCCCTGGGGCCCTTGTCTCACTCCCCCCTGGGGCCCCAGTCTCAGTCTCACTCCCCCTGGAGCCCCAGTCTCACTCCCCCCTGGGGCCCCAGTCTCACTCCCCCCTGGGGCCTCAGTCTCACTCCCCCTGGGGCCTCAGTCTCACTCCCCCCTGGGGCCTCAGTCTCACTCCCCCCTGGGGCCCTTGTCTCACTCCCCCCTGGTCCCCAGTCTCACTCCCCCCTGGGGCCCTTGTCTCACTCCCCCCCTGGGTCCCCAGTCTCACTCTCCCCCTGGGGCCCCAGTCTCACTCCTCCCTGGGGCCCCAGTCTCACTCCCCCCTGGGGCCTCAGTCTCACTCCCCCCTGGGGCCCTTGTCTCACTCCCCCCCCTGGGTCCCCAGTCTCACTCCCCCCTGGGGCCCCAGTCTCACTCCCCCCTGGGGCCCTTGTCTCACTCCCCCCTGGTCCCCAGTCTCACTCCCCCCTGGGGCCCCAGTCTCACTCCCCCCTGGGGCCCCAGTCTTACTCCCCCTGGGGCCCCAGTCTCACTCCCCCTGGGGCCCCAGTCTCACCCCCCCCCCTGGGGCCCCAGTCTCACTCTCCCCTGGGGCCCTTGTCTAAGTCTCACTCCCCCCCCTGGGGCCCCAGTCTCACTCTCCCCCCTGGGGCCCTTGTCTCACTCCCCCCTGGGGCCCTTGTCTAAGTCTCACTCCCCCCTGGGGCCCCAGTCTCACTCCCCCCTGGGGCCCCAGTCTCACTCCCTCCCTCTGAGTTCTGCTCCTTGTCCATGTGATATAACCCAGGTCTGGCCCAGTCTTGTCTCTGCCATGTGATGTGCTCATGACTGATGTGCCCCTCCACTGGCACCCCACCATGTGGCCTGGTGTTTTGGGGATCGATCGAGGGCTGTTCCAGGATTCCCCTCCCTGCACGGAGCCAAGCACATGGACCTGGGCCTAACTCTGACAATTGTCCATGTGCGTGTTGTAACTAACTTGACCCAGGTTCCATGCCTTGTATGTACGGACAAAGACTGCTGGAGGTCTATTCCAGGGCGTGCTGGTGTAAATGGTGCAACTGTCACCAAACAGCGCCTGGAAACATTGTGGTGTTAAACTCTGTTGTGCTTCCTCTGACCAGAAGTCGCACCAAGAACATGATGTTGTATGGAGTCCTCGGCACCAAAGAACTTCTCCAGAGAACGTACAAGAACTTGGAGCAGCGAGTCCATTTGGAGGTAGGGAGCGGCTTGCTGGGGCTGGCTGGGGGAGGGGTTTGGAGGACCACTCTCTAACCTCAGAGGTTTCATGATTCACCTGCAGTGTGAAACCCCTCTGGAAATCCCAGTGTAAATAGACAATAGACAATAGGTGCAGGAGGAGGCCATTCAGCCCTTCGAGCCAGCACCACCATTCAATGTGATCATGGCTGATCATTCACAATCAGTACCCCGTTCCTGCCTTCTCCCCATACCCCCTGACTCTGCTATCCTTAAGAGATCTATCTAGTTCACTCTTGAATGCATTCAGAGAATTGGCCTCCACTGCCTTCTGAGGCAGAGAATTCCACAGATTTACAACTCTCAACAATGGCCCTGGCTAACTCAGGAAAGCAGCAGGAAAGTGAAGGGTTCGGGGACATCTGCTTCACTGAGTAAGAGATGAAAAATAATTTTACTCTTGAGTCTCAACTATGCTGTACCTTCCCTTGGAGTGATTGTGGAGCGAGGGCGTTCATGTGAATGCTGTTGATCTGTCCCCATGATGTGAATTTTCAATAGTAATGGTTTTCCTTGTTTGTGTTTTAGTCTGTTCATTACTGACATGACCAGCAGGTTGTGCTCAACCCAATTGCTTTCTGAAGGTAGAGTGTATCCTAACCAAGGCACCTGTCTGTGCGGAGTATGTGCGTTCTCTCCGTGACTGCCTGGGTTTCATCAGGCTGCTTTAATTTCCACCCCCATCTCATAGATGTGCACATTGGTCACTGTGTTGGTCGTAGTGTAGGTGGGGGATAAAAACTGGGGAGTTGGGGGATTATGGGGAGGATATGGATATTGGGATTAATGTAGGAAAAAGTGAATGGATGGCTGATAGTCGGCATAAACTCGGTGGGCTGAAGGGCCTGTCTCCATGCTGTATCATAAGATTATATGATCATGAGACAGGAGCAGAATAATGCCATTCGTCCCATGAAGTCTACTCTACCATTCAATCATGGCTGATCTGTTTTTCCCTCTCAACCCCATTTTCTTGCCTTCTCCCCATAACCTTTGACACCCTTAATATTCAAGAATGTCTCAATCTCCACTTTAAAAGTACCCGGTGACTGAGCCTCTGTAGCCATCTGTAGCAAAGAATTTCTCAGATTCACCACCTTCTGACTAAAGAAATTCCTCCCAATCGCCTTTCTCAAAAGGTACGTCCTTTCATTCTGAGGTTATGGCCTCTGGTCCTAGGCTCTCCCAGTGCTGGAAACATACTCAATGTCTACGACTGTGTGACTCTAGCCCTGTGGCACAACCACAGAGAGAAAAGGGCATGCTAATGGCTACCCTCTTTTCTGTTACCCAGCCAAATGACCGCCTGTGCCAGTGTGTTGCCCCTCTAACATGGGCAGTTACATTCTGCTCCCTGACTATTGCTGTGCTCTGGCCCCTTGACTGATCGGCCCATCCACTGCTGGGATGGTGAACGTGTCCAGATGCCAGCCCATGTGCCACCAGGGTTGGGATGGTGAACGTCCAGGTGCCAGTCCTTGTCCCACCAGGGTTGGGATGGTGAACATGTCCAGGTGCCAGTCCTTGTGCTCCCACCAGGGTTGGGATGGTGAACGTGTCCAGGTGCCAGTCCTTGTGCTCCCACCAGGGTTGGGATGGTGAACGTGTCCAGGTGCCAGTCCATGTGCCACCAGGGTTGGGATGGTGAACATGTCCAGGTGCCAGTCCTTGTGCTCCTACCAGGGTTGGGATGGTGAACATGTCCAGGTGCCAGTCCTTGTGCCACCAGGGTTGGGATGGTGAACGTGTCCAGGTGCCAGTCCATGTGCCACCAGGGTTGGGATGGTGAACATGTCCAGGTGCCAGTCCTTGTGCTCCTACCAGGGTTGGGATGGTGAACATGTCCAGGTGCCAGTCCTTGTGCTCCCACCAGGGCTGGGATGGTGAACATGTCCAGGTGCCAGTCCATGTGCCACCAGGGCTGGGATGGTGAACATGTCCTGAATGTGCTTCTGTTTTGCAGTGTGATGGAGTCTCCATCTCGCTCCCCAGCCTCCAGGGATTGGCTGTCCTCAACATCCCGAGCTACGCTGGTGGAATCAACTTCTGGGGTGGAACAAAGGAGAATGATGTGAGTAACACTGAGAACCGTGGGATCCATTAAAGCCAGGTGTGTGGAGATAATGTGGAATACTAATCACTAGATGGTGCATACACTCACAGTGCACTAGTGGCCCAACACCCCGGTATCCAGACCAGTGCATGAAGGATAAGCTCCAGTGAGATATAACAAGTGTAACACAGGTGAACACTGGCATTAGTGAACACATCACAACATAGAACATAGCAAATAGTACAGAACACAACAGGAACAGGCCCTTCAGCCCACAATGTCAATGCGGGCCATGATGCTAAGTTGAACTGATCTCATCTGCCTGCACATTATCAATATCCCCCCCCCCCCCCCCCTTCCTTGCCATTCATGTGCCTGTCTAAATACCTCTTGAACATTGCCACCACATTTGCTAGGTGGGGGAAACCCACACTGTCACAGGAAGAACATGTAAACTCCACACACACACAGTGCTGCACATCAGGATAAAACCCATATGGCAGGAACTGTGAGCAGCTGATCTCCACTGACAAGTTTCTCCACTGTGGTTCCACTCCTTCGTGTTAATGTGTAGCTGGCTTAGTCGTTAATTGTCGAGTCACTGGCAGTGACTGAAAATGTTATTCCAGAGTTATGGAGCGCCATCCTTTGATGACAAGAAGCTGGAGGTGGTGGCAGTGTTTGGCAGCATCCAGATGGCTGTGTCCAGAGTGATCAACCTGCAGTATCACCGGATAGCTCAGGTAAGTGTGGCGGTCAGCACAGGTGAGCAGAGACCAATGCGGAACACACCCAGGACATCTGCTCAAGGCAGAACATAAACAGGTAGCAGAGATCTGGAACGGTCAGGGTTAAGGGGCACCATTTGGTTTACAGGGGAGACTGAGGTGGAAATTAACACACACCTTTGCCAACCTTTGTGCCACAGAACGGAGAGGCTGCAAGAGTAACATGGTCTATGGAGACATTGTTTGGTGTGGGCGTTGAGCCAAAGGGTCTGTTTCCATGCTGTGTGGCTCTATGTAAGAGACGTCCCCAGGTAGCACAGGTGAGGTGGGAGCACTCACTGTGCCCCTGGGAAACACGGCCCAGAGGCAAGATGGGGATAGTAGATGGAAACAAGGACAATACCACGCCGTTGTGTTGTAGCTGGGTCCCCAGATGGGAGCGGTGAGCTTGGAAAATGTGGTTTTTGGGATAATACTGAGTATTCTCGGAGACCAGGGACAGCGACCGTGAATCTGGGGGAGCAGCTGCAATACAACGATAGACAAAGAGTGCTGGAGTAACTCAGCGGGACAGGCAGCATCTCTGGAGAGAAGGAATGGGCGACGTTTCGGTCGAGACCCTTCTTCAGACTGGAGTGGTCTCACTTTGGGATCTCTGCTGTAAGAACCAAGGGCTTGGAACAGCAGGTTAATGTGGGTCTGAGTGACGGATTTTGCTCGGTTTTGTGGACTTTGCACTTTTACACTCTGCCCTGGTCACACCTTCCCCCCTAACACGCCCAACTAGTTGTAAAATCTCAACCTAAATGCATCTTGGTGAAAGTAATGTGTGGTGGGGGGTGTGGACACTGCCACCTGCTGGCGAGACTCTGCGCTCCATTCTGAGATTCATTCGGAACCGAGTTTTGTAAACTGTACAACACTCCACCTACAAGAGATGAGTTTGATGATCCAAGTCTCGGGCTGCAGGATTCTCCTGCAAGGATTTTCTGAGCAGGCTTGGCGTGTCCATGTTGGTATTTGGAGGAATGAGATGGGAGATTGAAGTCAATGACCAATGGCCAATGGTCAGTGGGATTCTGACAGCAAGGTGGCTGAGGGGACTTCTTGCTCAGGCTGGGAGCCCAGTACCGGAGCGTTGAGACTGGGGGTGAGTGGTCGGAAGCTTGTTCACTATTCCCACCTGTGTTTCCTCGCAGTGCCGCATGGTTAAGATCACCATCAGTGGCGACGAAGGTGTCCCTGTGCAGGTGGATGGAGAAGCCTGGATCCAGCCACCGGGAATGATCAAGATACAGCACAAGAACAGGGCCCAAATGTTGACCCGCGACAGGGTAAATATCCACCGCTGCCTCTCTCCTGCTTTAACCCCGGCTGGTAAGGTTCAGACAGTCACAAGAACAATTTTAGAAATGTAGACAAGCAGGATTTTGTAGAAGTGAAATGGAGAAAGTCCTCAGCAGATTCCAAATACGTGCACGAAAATAGTTGAGATCTGAGTATGGGGTCTTTATGAATGATATATTGCACCTTGTCCAAGAATGATTTGTGTTGCTTTGAGATGGCTCTGGGCTGCAACAGAAAGGCTATATGATAAATAATAACATGGAAACTTGGTGCTCAAATATTTGAGACTGTGTGGAAAGCTATGAGATCCTGGCTCAGGGTACTTCAACCTATTAAGGTGGGACTTTGGAAACTTTAGTGGACTTGACCCATGTCAGTTCATGGTCTGATGTGTCCACTTCTCCACTCTTTCCTTGATTACCCAACCTCACCACACTAGACGCTACCATATCACACAAATCAAAAGCAAACATATCTTCCATTCCCCGCCTCAAAAAATAAACCGCTGGAGGAACACGGTGGGCCAAACACCAGAGGTGCAGGGCAAGGGTTTTGGGTTGAGATTCTTCTTCCTGTTTGGTCCTTGTGTGGTAATTGTATCATTCCTAACACTCCATCTGCAAAATATATCTTACCGACAAGTTTTAGTATTCAAAGAAAATGTATTTTGTGGCCTTCAGGAGCGTCTCCACTCCAAGCTACCTCTTGCACTCAGGCTGTGTATGAATTTACCAGGGTAGTACCAACAAAGCTTTCACAGCATCTCACTGCAGGGACAACAATAAACCCAAGCCAATACAAACCAACCATCTAGTCTTAGGAAAAAAAACTGCAGATGCTGGTTTAAATCGAAGGTAGATCCAAAATGCTGGAGTAACTCAGTGGGTCAGGCAGCATCTCAGGAGAGAAGGAATGGGTGACGTTTCGGGTCGAGACCCTTCTTCAGATTGATGTCAGGGGAGGGGGCGGGACAAAGATAGGTTGTAGTCGGAGACAGGAAGACTAGTAGGAGAACTGGGAAGGTGGGGGCGGTTAGAGAGGAGAAGCAGGGACTACCTGAAGCGGGAGAAGTCAATGTTCAAACCGCTGGGGTGTAAACTGCCCAAACGAAATCTGTGGTGCTGTTCATCCAATTTGCGCTGGGCCTCTCTCTGACAATGGAGGAGGCCCAGGACAGAAAGGTCAGATTGGGAATGGGAGGGGGAGTTGAAGTGCTGAGCCACCGGGAGATCAGGTTGGTTGCGATGGCCTGAGCAGAGGTTTAGTTTAGTTTAGAAATACAGCGAGGAAACAGGCCCTTCGGCCCACTGAGTCTGCACCGACCGGCGATTCCCAACACATTAACACTATCCTACACACATAGGGACAATTTTACATTCATACCAAGCCAATTAACCTACAAACCTGTACGTCTTTGGAGTGTGGGAGGAAACCGAAGATCTCGGAGAAAACCCACGCAAGTCACGAGGAGAACGTACAAACTCCGTACAGACACCACCCATGGTCAGGATCGAACCCGGGTCTCTGGTGTTGTGAGGCAGCAACTCTACCGCTGCGCCATCGTGCCGCCCTTATCGAAACGATCGCCGAGCCTGCGCTTGGTCTCGCCGATGTAGAGAAGTTGACATCTGGAACAGCGGATACAATAGATGAGGTTGGAGGATGTCTTTCTTGCTAGGCCAGCTCTTCTCATCCCATTGAAACAGAGAGTAAGATGTGTACAAAATGGAATTGAAGGAGATTATGAAGAGCAAGTTTGGAAATAGAAAATGAGATGCCGGGTTGGAATGGGTTTAATAAAAATGAACTGCAGATGCTGGTTTATAGCAGAGATAGACACAACATCATTGGGCCTAGTCATTGGGTATTTTTAAGACTGGGATTAATAGGTACTTGATTGGTAAGGGTGTCAAGGTTTACAGGGGGAAGGCAGGGGAATGGGGTTGAGAATGGAAGATAGATCAGCTGGGACTGAATGGAAGAGTAGACTTGATGGACCGAATGGCCTACTTCTGCTCCTATGACTTATGAACATGAAAATTCTGGAGTAACTCAGTGGGCCGGGCAGCATTTCTGGAAAAAAAATAGGTGACGTTTTGGGTTGGGACACTTCCTCAGATGGAATGAGTAGTTGCTTGATTTAAGGAGCCAATGGAGAGGATTTTGCTGTGGTATCTTTGACCTTGGAATGTGATGGTAAACCTGCAAATGTGGCTGGTTCTTCACACGTTCTCCTCCTTCTCAGGCTTTCGAAAGCACCTTAAAGTCCTGGGAGGTGAAGTGCAAAGGGGACTCGCTGAGGCAGCTGGCTCGGCCCCGACTGAACTCCCAGCAATCGATGGAATTCCTCACAGAGGAGGAGGTGACGGACATGCAGCAGTTTGCCCAGACGACAGAGACCCTAATCAACAGGTAAGAGCCCACTCGCCTTCATCAACAGGTAGGACCCAGGACCAGGGCACTGTTCCGGGGGCCAACTCACCTGTTGCAGTGAACTAGTTTATAGTTGTGTCGCTGCGCTGTTCTTGCTGGGTTAACGTGACAGTAACTTTCCTGCTTTACAGAGTGCACCATGCGGCAGAGAGACACGTGCTCGTTGAACAGGAGCTGGCTCACGCAGTCAATGCCTGCTCACACCAGCTGAGTGAGGTCCTATCCAAGCAAAACACAACTGAGGTGAGTCACGTTTACTCAGCGTCGCCCCCTGGTTCCTCAGAATGGTCCCGAGCGTTCTCTGGACAGTGTAGTGCTCCTCAGCAACAGCAGGGGTTGTGTACAATGTAAAGCACTGTCCCGTCAGACATTCCTAGGAACAGTGCAAGATGGGTCTGATACAGTGTAACTCCTCCAATCTTCGACACTCCCAGGTGAGGCATATCCCGGGAATCTTCCCCCCCCAACCACCAAAATCCCATCCCAAAGACATCCCAGAACATCATGAGTGTGTGTGTGTGTGTGTGTGTGTGTGTGTGTGTGTGTGTCTGTGTGTGTGAATGTGAGTGTGTGTGTGTGTGTGTGTGTGTGTGTGTGTGTGTGTCTGTGTGTGTGCCTGTGTGTGTGAATGTGAGTGTGTATGTGTGTGTGCACATGTGTCTGTGTGTGTGCCTGTGGATGTTTGTGTGTGTGTGTGTGTGTGTGTGTGTCTGTGTGTGTGCCTGTGTGTGTGAATGTGAGTGTGTATGTGTGTGTGTGCACATGTGTCTGTGTGTGTGTGTCTGTGTGTGCGTGTGTGCATGCGTGCGTGTGTGAGCATGCGTGCGTGTGTGTGCGTGTGTGAGGACGTATGTGTGTGTTTGTATGTGTGTGTATATTCCCATCAGGGCACAAGACTTGACCTCGGAATTCTAGGCAAACGTAATCGTTTAACTGAAAATGTACATTAACATTTTAATGGAAATCACAAAAGAATGTACATTTCCAGTTAAACCATTCACTTTTTAGAAAAGTGTCTTATTTCATATTAGTCAGTTCTAAATAAGTCAGCACATGAATCTGGGCCTGAGGAATATTGGACTGTCGGGAGGCTCATGGCACTGTTGATGTGAGGTTTACATGCAGTTTACATTCTGTCTCTCCACTTACATATGTAATGCTGTTCTGGGATCTACATGTCCCCCTTCACAGGTGGGCATTTGCCCTGCACAGGTGGGCATTTGCCCTGCACAGGTGGGCATTTGCCCTTCACAGGTGGGCATTTGCCCTGCCCACATATGTACCAAATGATCACGTTCCCTACTGCCCACTGACCCAGCCCTTGTGTTTCTCCCAGGCTATCAGCAGGAGTGTGGTTGTGGATGTCTTCATCAGTGTTAAAGCCCTTTGCATGGAGACGAAGGCACTCCTCGATGGCAAGCTGCTGGTATGTAATGGGCCATGGGATTTCCTGGCACCTTCCCCTGTACAGACATCGCTGGTTCCCATTAACCACCAAGGCATTGGTTTATAGCTTTCTGCAGCCTATTGGCTCATTGATTAGTGCGGGTGTCAGGGGTTATGGGGAGAAGGGGGGAGAATGGGGTTGAGAGGGAGAGACAGATCAGCCATGATTGAATGGCAGAGTAGACTTGATGGAACGAATGGCCTAATTCTGCTCCTATCATTTATGAACGAATGAAACTTATCTCCAAATCATATCACAACATCACGCTTCCAAACTAATTCACATCTCTGGACTATTGGAGATGACTGAATGTTCATTCATGCTTTTCTCCCTTTCTTTGTCTAGTAGTTGTTATAATTTTCCATGTTTTTCTTCCTAAACTTTCTGGCATGGCTTGGTTTAGCATTGCCACATCAAATCCTGCTGTACTTGTTTTTATTTTGTGGCTTTTGTAGCAATGTTTTCAATCAGTTTCCTTTACCAGGGAATAATTGGTTCATGCAAAAACGCAAAGTGTTGGAGTAACTCAGCAGGTCAGGCAGCATGTCTGGAGAACATGGTCAGGTGACGTTTCACAAAGTGCTGGAGTAACTCAGCGGGTCAGGCAGCATGTCTGGAGAACATGGTCAGGTCAGTTTTCAGATCGGGACCCTTCTTGAGTCTTAAGAACCTATCCATGTTCTCCATAGATGCTGCCTGAACCGCTGAGTTATTCCAGCACTTTGCGTCTTTCCTTGGTAAACCAGCATCTGCAGTTCCTTGTTTCTACTCTTAATTGATTCAACCTTGTGCATGCGTTTAGGAGTTGGGAGCTCCCTATGAGGAGGAGTTGCTGGCTGCACTGAACGGCGTCGAGAGTGAACTACAGAAGTTCTCGGAGCTCCATTGGCTTTGCCAAGCCACTCAAACCACTGACGATGAGGTGAGTCTGTCCTTTCAGCTGCAAGCTGCAGAGGAAGCTAAGCAGGGGATGTGGAGCTCAGTGACATCAATAGCAAATGTTACCAGCATACTATTCACAGGCAGTGTCTGGTTTCCATTCTGTGTGTGGGTCAAGCACTCCTGGCACTTCATCTATCCTTATTAGGTTATCTCCCCACACCAGTGTTTGTAATCACCTCTTGCAGATAGAAATAGTTGCAACAGCCTACACTCTGGCTCTCCATTAACATGCCTCCCAGTAGCCAGTCCCATCAATTGCTCCTTTCCCTGTAGGCTGACTAAAGGCTAACCAGTGTTGGTCCATGGTGTATGGAACAGAGGTGCCTGGCTCTCGTCTTTGTGCCCTTGTACCCTGGAGTCTGGTTGCAAGTACAAGATTTATCACCATGCTCTACATCCATTGTGGATTCTGGTCAGGGGTTAAACAGGCGTATGAGACAGAGCAAGACCCAGTGGCAAAGAGGTCACCTTCCATGACCTTCCCATTGTTCAAGACCATTGATGATCATTGGCAGATGTTTTTGCCAATTAGCTCAGTTCAGGGCCAGAAACAAGGGAAGGAAACTTTTACTGGTGCATGGCTGCAGAAACCATTCTCCAAAGGGATCTTTTCCTCTGAAGCAAAACTCATCACTCATGTCTCACGTTCCTCAACCAAAATACGATCATTTGGAAAAAGAAAAAAAACCTGCGTTAGTTGGGGGTTATTCACCACCAGAAGAGCACATGGTACAAATGGATGGGATAGTTGGCGAGGCTTGTTCCAACACTTCTCTGCATTCTGCGATTAGGTTCTCCACTAATTATCTCCAGTTGGCCTCAGACACAGAATGGTCTCATTTCCAAGCCCCTCGCTTGGAACACCTGCAGAGTGAGAGAATGTGAGTGAGTGATCAGTGCCCAGCTAGGTGCCCTGCCCTGGGGAGATGGAGGGCAAGGGAGGAGCGGAGGAAATTAGTGTGACAGGGCAGACAGCAGTTTACATGCAAGCATTGGACTGGTGTTGCCCCAGTGATCATGAACCAAGGGGCAGTCCATATCTGAAATGCATTGCGAGAGAAAGCTTTAGAAGTGGATATAATGATGACTTTTAAAAGACATTTGGACAGCTATCAATAGGAAGAATTTAGATGGACATGGGCTAAGTAGCGGCAAAAGGGACGAGACAAATATGCCTAATGTCGTCATGGACAAGGTGGGTGGAAGGCCCTGTTTCCATGCTGTTCAGCTCTATGCCTCTTTGACTCGTTGTCCTTATCTCATTAGGAACACTCCAAAGGGAGGACCAAAAGTAGCGTGAAGAGCAAACTAAAAAATATCTCAAGAAAAGAGAAACTCCAGAAGCAGAAGTCGAACACTTCGCTGACAGGTGAGTCTATGAGCATTCGCCATGTGTCATGAAGGTAGCTGACTGAAGTTGTTCTGAGCAACACAGACCTCTTCCCAAGACCGACCCAGCTCCTCGCCAATCCTGGGAATATTGGAGATGCTAAGGAAACTCAGGCAAATCTTATCCTGACTGTCCACCCAAGATGGCCATGGACTGGAAGAGACTTGGGTTAAGTTGACATTTGAGTCTGGATCCTTTTTCCAGCCTCCACATTCACTGGATTAGACAACCCGGAATGGTTATTCACCCAGCGTATGTAGTTGGTGGTTGACAATAAAAGCACATGACACGGGGAGCAAAGGCAATACTGCAGGGAAATGCTGCTCTCATATCATGAGGGTGAGCTGTGGACCTATAGACCACACTGTGTCATCTTGCAGCCCATCATGAATATTTCTCCACACACTCCTTAAGATCTCCCACGTTTCACAATGGCCAACTGTGGTGGTGACACTTAAGATGCAACCGCAGTCAGTGGGATCAGGAAGCCATTCGGCCCTTCTGATCTGCACTAGCACTCGGACATCCTACCTACAGCTCAACCCCTTCCATTCTTCGCATTGACCTCACCAACCACAGCCCACTGATCCAGCCTGCTGCTACCAGCCAGCTCGCAGAGTCCAGTCTATTCTGCAGGTGCTGTGTGCAAGTGGTTTGTGTACACATATGTGTGTGTGGTTTGTGTACAAATATGTGTATCTGGTGAGTGCCAGTGTGTGAGTGATGGATGTGTGCGTGTTTCATTGGGGGGAGGGGGTTGAGTATCACTTAAGGAGGTGGCTCTAGAAATAGTGGAAGCATTGGAGATCATTTTTCAATGTTCTATAGATTCAGGATCAGTTCCTGTGGATTGGAGGATAGCAAATGTTATCCCACTTTTTAAGAAAGGAGGGAGAGCGAAAACGGGTAATTATAGACCAGTTAGTCTGACATCAGTGGTGGGGAAGATGCTGGAGTCAATTATAAAAGACGAAATTGCTGAGCATTTGGATAGCAGTAACAGGATCATTCCGAGTCAGCATGGATTTACAAAGGGGAAATCATGCTTGACAAATCTACTGGAATTTTTTGAGGATGTAACTAGGAAAATTGACAGGGGAGAGTCAGTGGATGTGGTGTACCTCGACTTTCAGAAAGCCTTCGACAAGGTCCCACATAGGAGATTAGTGGGCAAAATTAGAGCACATGGTATTGGGGGTAGTGTACTGACATGGATAGAAAATTGGTTGACAGACAGAAAGCAAAGAGTGGGGATAAATGGGTCCCTTTCGGAATGGCAGGCAGTGACCAGTGGGGTACCGCAAGGTTCAGTGCTGGGACCCCAGCTATTTACGATATACATTAATGACTTAGATGAAGGGATTAAAAGTACCATTAGCAAATTTGCAGATGATACTAAGCTGGGGGGTAGTGTGAATTGTGTGGAAGATGCAATAAGGCTGCAGAGTGATTTGGACAGGTTGTGTGAGTGGGCGGATACATGGCAGATGCAGTTTAATGTAGATAAGTGTGAGGTTATTCACTTTGGAAGTAAGAATAGAAAGGCAGATTATTATCTGAATGGTGTCAAGTTAGGAAGAGGGGATGTTCAACGAGATCTGGGTGTCCTAGTGCATCAGTCACTGAAAGGAAGCATGCAGGTACAGCAGGCAGTGAAGAAAGCCAATGGAATGTTGGCCTTCATAACAAGAGGAGTTGAGTATAGGAGCAAAGAGGTCCTTCTACAGTTGTACCGGGCCCTGGTGAGACCGCACCTGGAGTACTGTGTGCAGTTTTGGTCTCCAAATTTGAGGAAGGATATTCTTGCTATTGAGGGCGTGCAGCGTAGGTTCACTAGGTTAATTCCCGGAATGGCGGGACTGTCGTATGTTGAAAGACTGGAGCAATTAGGCTTGTATACACTGGAATTTAGAAGGATGAGGGGGGATCTTATTGAAACATATAAGATAATTAGGGGATTGGACACATTAGAGGCAGGAAACATGTTCCCAATGTTGGGGGAGCCCAGAACCAGGGGCCACAGTTTAAGAATAAGGGGTAGGCCATTTAGAACGGAGATGAGGAAGAACATTTTCAGTCAGAGAGTGGTGAAAGTGTGGAATTCTCTGCCTCAGAAGGCAGTGGAGGCCAGTTCGTTGGATGCTTTCAAGAGAGAGCTGGATAGAGCTCTTAAGGATAGCGGAGTGAGGGGGTATGGGGAGAAGGCAGGAACGGGGTACTGATTGAGAGTGATCAGCCATGATCGCATTGAATGGCGGTGCTGGCTCGAAGGGCTGAATGGCCTCCTCCTGCACCTATTGTCTATTGTCTATTGTCTATCATCAGGCAGAGTGTGGGGTGTGGCTGGGAGCCTGTTTCTTTCATTAAATAATTGACTCTCCCCTTGCAGTTCTGGGGAGGGTCAATTATTTAATGAAAGAAACTGCCTCCCAGCCATTATATTAGAGTCGTCGTCATACAGCGTGTAAACAGCCCCTTCGGTCCAACTTGCCCACGCCGACCAATATGCCCCATCTACACATGCCCAACCTGCCTGCGTTTGGTCCATTTCCCTCTAAACCTGGCCTATCCACGTACCTGTTTAAATGTTTCCTAAACTGCGATATTCCCAGCCTTAACTACCTCCTCCGGCAGCTCGTTACATACAACCACCACCCTTTGCGTTACATACAACCACCACCCCTCAGATTCCTATTAAATCTCCCCTCCCCCACTCCGTCCCCCCGACCCCCCCCCCCCCCCCCCCCCTCTCTCCCTCGTCACAAACTATTGATTCTCGAGTACTGACTTGTGTTTCATTTTAAGGATCTGGAGATGGCCAAGGTGGACCACACGAGGCTTATTCGGCGTGGTATTAGGGATGTCAGTCGCCCGCCCCGGCCCGTGGTAGCCGGGCGAGAGGAGAGGAGAGGCGAGGTTCCCTATGTCAAGGGCCGGCCTGGCGCCAAACACACCGAGAGTGTGGGACTGTAATACGGAATGAATGTAACTCCTGCCCTTGATTCTCCCCGGTGCTCGGGGCTGCACGGCCAGGCGCATCTCGCAACCTCCACCGCCCCACGCATGACCTAGGGCCAGCATGGTTACAGAACGGCCGCCGCGACTGGAGGGCTCCCGCCGCCAGCAGTGAGCCGCCCCGGTGATACCCAGTTATTGAATGGATGAGCGAACCCTTCAGCCGGCCGCTGACCCTGACCCTGACCCTGCCCCCGGCCCCTGACCCTGCCCCCGGCCCTGCCCCCCCACCGGCCCCTGACCCTGCCCCCCCACCGGCCCCTGACCCTGCCCCCGGCCCTGCCCCCCCACCGGCACCTGACCCTGCCCCCCCCACCTGACCCTGGCACCTGACTCTGCTCCCCCGGCCCCCGGCCGCTGCCCCCCTGACCCTGCCCCCCCTGACCCTGCCCCCGGCACCTGACCCTGCCCCCACGGCCCCTGACCCTGCCCCCCCCCACCGGCCCCTGACCCTGCCCCCGGCACCTGACCCTGCCCCCCTCCCCTCCCCTGACACCCCCCCCTCCCCTCCCCTGACTCTGCCCCCCTCGCTCCTCATCGCCCGGCACCTGCTGGGCAGCGCTGGGGAACAAGCAGTAAACACGAATCTCAGGTCAGCACATTGCAGACTGCAGCCCCCGTGTCTACAAAGCAGGGCGAACCCTCGCCATGATCACGACAATTGGCGTCGGCTTCGGCTTCACCCCAACCCCACCCACCGCCCTCCTCTCCGGCCCCGGGAGTGTTTGATGGGGCGGGTGTGAAGGAAGCTTTGCTCTGTGTAACTGACGCTGCCTGGGGGAGTTCACGGGACCTCTCCTGTACCTCACCCCCTGCCCGTGGAGTGAGTGCCCGGCCCGGCCCGGCCCGGCGGCAGCGCTCACCCGAGCGGCTGCGGATTCCCGCATCGCAGCGCTGACTAAATCGAACACGCTTGCCATTGGCTTTGACTTGCTTCCGATACGCGGAGGTCACAGAAATAGTTAAACTAAGGTCAATGTTTCCCCAGTGAAGCAAAATACTCTTCTCCCGATACAGACGGGGAGAGTTCAATTACTCCCCTCCCCTCCCACAGCCCCGCCTCCCCTTCCCCTCCCTCCTCCCCCTTCCCCTCCCCTCTTCTCCTCCCCCTTCCCCTCCCCCTTCCCCCTCCCCTCTCCCCTCTTCCCCTCCCCACTTCCCCCCTCCCCTCTTCCCCCTCCCCTCTTCCCCCTCCCCCCTCCCCTCTTCCCCCTCCCCTCTCCCCCCTCCCCTCTCCCCCCTCCCCTCTTCCCCCTCCCCTCTTCCCCTCCCCTCTCCCCTCTTCCCCCTCCCCTCTTCCCCCTCCCCTCTTTCCCCTCCCCTCTTTCCCCCCACTCCCCCTCCCTTCCCCCTCCCTCCCTTCCCCCTCCCCCTTTCCCCTTCCACTCCCACACGGACAGGGAGAGATATGCTTTCTCCACACCCCACACACAACGTAACTGGGGACATCACCCCATCCTACACTGGACAAGGCGTGAATCCAGCCCCTCCTCCCCCTGTGGGCGGGGAGCGACAACTCCAGACCCCCCCCCCCCTTCACAGGAAGAGGAGCGGCCCTCCATGCCTCGACACTCCCGTGTAACAGAGCTCCAGAACCCCCCCCCCCCCCCACACCAATCTCCCTCCCTCCCTCTCTCTCTGCCCGTGTAACATGGAGCTCCAGACCCCCCCCCTCTCTGCCCGTGTAACGGTGCTCCCCCCCTCTCCCCATCCCCCCCTCTCCCCATCCCCCCTCTCCCCACCCCTCCCCTCTCCCCACCCCCCCTCTCCCCATCCCCCCCCCGTGGAACACGGACCGACAGCCCCGACTCTGTGAGCACAGGGTTGTTTCCCCGCCAATGCGCAGCTTGCTTTGCAAACACTGACTGTCATCCAATGTGTACATGTGTATGTAGCAATGTGTACATGTGTATGTAGCAATGTGTACATGTGTATGTAGCAATGTGTACATGTGTATGTAGCAATGTGTGTGAACAAAACGCGGATCCAGGAGATGTATTTATTGACTGATGCATAAAAGATGAATTATAAAGAGATTTATTTGTTTTGCACACGGAGAGCGAGGTTAAAGGTACTTTACGGAAATAAACTTCCGAGACGTTTAACGAGTTGCCGGCGTGTTCTGTTCTCTCTGCTGGTCTTATCTGGGAGAGAGGGTGTAGGGTGTGTGGTGGTGGGGGGTGGGGGGTGGGGGGGGGGTGGGGTGGTATGTGTGTGGGGCTGTGTGTGTGGGGTGTGTGTGTGTGGGGGGGGGGTGTACGGTGTGTGTGTGTGGGGGGCGTGTGTGTGTGTGTGGGGGCGTGTGTGTGTGTGGGGGCGTGTGTGTGGGGAGGGCGTGTGTGTGGGTGGGGGGCGTGTGTGTGGGGGGGGGGGGCGTGTGTGTGGGGGGCGTGTGTGTGTGTGGGGGGGGCGTGCGTGTGTGGGTGGGGGGCGTGTGTGTGTGGGGTGGGTGTATGTGTGGGTGTGTGTGGTGTGTGTGTGTGTGTGGGGCTGTGTGTGTGGGGTGCGTGTGGGGGTCACGCGGGTCAGGGGTTAGTGTGTGTCGGGGAGGGGGGTTGTTACCGAGGGGTTCTGGGGGCGAGGTGACCGGAGCAGGGGGCGGGGAGTTGTGTTTGCTTGTACGAGGTACAGTGACAAGCCCTTTTGTTGCGCGCTGCCCAGTCAGCGGAAAGACGATACAGTGCAAATGGAAGACTGCCAATAAAACTGATATGTCTGAAGAATGGTCACGACCCGAAACGTCACCTATTCATTTTCTCCAGAGTTGCTGCCTGACCCGCTGAGATACTTCAGCTTTTTGTGTCTATCTTCGGTGTAAACAGTATCCGCAGTTCCTTCGGACACAAGATGACAGCTTGACTGAAGACTCGCGATGTAGCAACAAGACTTTGGTGAAAGGGACCTGCCAAGCCTCTCTTTAACACAGGGCAGGTTCAGAAGGCAGAGAACTGTCGGCCGGTTAGTCTCGTTACCAGCGCTGGCACCACACTGGAATTCAACGCAAAATCCATGACGCAGAGTTTGCGTTGTTTTATGAAGGAAGGTTGAACTTAACAATTAGCCGGCGGTGTTTGGGGATGTCGCGGCAGGGCGGGTTGACAAAGCAATGTAGGAACAGTACAATGCACTTTCCGGACTGCACGGAACAAGTGCCTCGGAATGTTGTGCAGCCCGTGTAAGAGTATTGAAGCACTGCTTCACGTGTACTAAAGAAGGACACAGAGTACTGGATAACTCAGCACAAGATCAAAGGGCCGGATGGCCTGCCCTGCCTCGCTTTTTTTAATGGCACTGGAAGAGGGGCTAATGGAGAGCGATGGTGAGGCTTGGGTATATGCTCCTCCAACGAGCAACCATAGAATCAGTGCTTCCTTTCATGCACCCTTGGCCAGAGGAGTTTCCATCAAACACAATAGACAATAGGTGCAGGAGGAGGCTATTCGGCCCTTCGAGCCAGCACCGCCATTCACTGTGATCATGGCTGATCATTCTCAATCAGTACCCCGTTCCTGCCTTCTCCCCATACCCCCTGACTCCGGTATCCTTAAGAGCTCTATCTCGCTCTCTCTTGAATGCATTCAGAGAATTGGCCTCCACTGCCGTCTAAGGCAGAGAATTCCACAGATTTACAACTCTCTGACTGAAAAGGTTTTTCCTCATCTCCGTTCTAAATGGCCTACCCCTTATTCTTAAATTGTGGCCCCTGGTTCTGGACTCCCCCAATATTGGGAACATGTTTCCTGCCTCGAACGTGTCCAATGCCTTAATAATCTTATATGTTTCAATAAGATCCCCTCTCATCCTTCTGAATTCCAGTGTATACAAGCCTAGTCGCTCCAGACTGTCCCGCCATTCCTGGAATACACCCCAGGCATAACCAAGAGTCTCCCAACTCACTGCCTGTGTGGTGTGGTGTGCTGTGGTGTGGTGTGCTGAGGTGTGATGTGCTGTGGTGTGCTGTGATGTGGTGTGCTGTGGTGTGATGTGCTGTGGTGTGTTGTGCTGTGGTGTGCTGTGGTGTGCTGTGGTGTGGTGTGGTGTGCTGTGGTGTGCTGTGGTGTGCTGTGGTGTGGTGTGATGTGCTGTGGTGTGATGTGCTGTGGTGTGATGTGCTGTGGTGTGCTGTGGTGTGCTGTGGTGTGCTGTGGTGTGCTGTGGTGTGGTGTGCTGTGGTGTGGTGTGGTGTGCTGTGGTGTGATGTGGTGTGGTGTGCTGTGGTGTGGTGTGGTGTGGTGTGCTGTGGTGTGCTGTGGTGCCAAGACCTGTCTGCCCGTGTGTCCTAGGCCCATCGAGTATCTGCTTCCTCCCGAAGCTCTGTCTCTGCGGTCAGTATAATGCAGAGTTCTGTTGTTTAATCAAGTTGTATCAATTATCCTCTTCCAGAGCAAAGCACTGCCCTATAATAACATAGTACACAGAACAGCACAGGAACAGGCCTTTCAGCCCACAATGTCCGTGCCAAACATGATGCCAAGACCAACTCGTATCCGCCTGCACATAACCCTTAGCCCTCCATTCCCTGCATATGCATGTGTCTCTCCAAACGTCTCTTAAACGCCACTATCGGGTCTGCCGCCACCACCACCCCTGGCAGCGCGTTCCAGGTCCTCTGTGTAAAGAATCTGCTCCTCGAAACTCCTTTAAACTTCCCTCCTCTCACCTTAAAGCTATCTCCTCCAGCAACTGGAATTTCCGTCCTAGGGAAAGGGTTCTGACCGTCTAACATCCCCTTTATCAAATAATGGCATGTAAGCGTTTAGAGGGGGAGATGACCGTCTAATCGGACAAATTGAAATTCAGACCAAAGACATAACTATTCGCAATAACCAGAAGGAAACTTCCATCCCTCAGCTGACCTCGGTCTAATTGAAACGCTGAACATTAAGTGTTGGAGTATGCCCGGGTCGGGCAGCAGCTGTAGAGGGACTACGTTGGCGAAAGTATCAGAAAATGCTGGAGTAACTCAGCGGGTAAGGCAGCATCTCTGGAGAGAAGGAATGGCTGATGTTTCGGGTCGAGAATTTCTTCAGACTACGTGGGCGATGTGTCAGAACTCTTCAGAGGAATACATCTCCCTGCCCGGCCGGGGCCACCGATGCCGCGACCCTCACCGTCACCCCGCTCAGTACCAGGCCGGGGGTATCCACATTGCGGGCTTCCACTGCTCCCCCCCCCCCCCCCCCCCCACCAGTTGTCCGCAAACCCAGACCCTGAACGTCAGCACCACTGGGTGCCGCTGCCCTCTCCACTAGGCTAACTATACCATTACTCCCACTTTTGCACCAACCCGCACATCCCTTCCCATAACAGCGCCCACCTTCTATGCGCGGTACCTCCCTCCAACAGCCTGGGTATGTACGGTACCACACTGCCCTCCACAGCCTGAGCTTGAACCTCTGACAGGGTGAGCCCTGGTAGGATCACACCCTCCCGAGCCAGGAATGGGCTTAACAGGCCACCGCCTGAGGTTATTTGTGGTCAGTCCTGTTTGTTCCCGGTCTTTTCTGGCCTCCAGCTCTTCACCCCCTCCCCCTCCTTTACAGCCCCTCCCCCTCCCCTTCCCCTCCCTCCCCCTCCTTTACAGCCCCTCCCACTCCCACTGCCCCTCCCCTCCTTCACACCCCCTCCCCCTCCCTTCCCTTCACACCCCACCCCCTCCACCTCCACCCCAGACCCTCCCCCTCCCCTTCCCCCCTGCCCCCCTCCCAATCCCCCTCCCAATCTCCCCCCTCCCCTCCCCCTCCCCTTGCTGACAATCTGAAGACGGGTCCCAACCCGATCCGCCACCTAGCCTTTTCTGTGTGGATGCTGACTGACCCGCATCTTTGGTATAAACCAGTATCTGCAGATCATTATTTACACTCGAGAGTTGCAGTGCCGCCCCTTTCTCGGAAAAAGCTGGGTTTCACTTTCAGTCGAGCTGTTTGTTCCACATCACGTTCCCGCAGTGAGCGAGGCGGCGCTGAAACAGCCTGATCCCGGATCGGGACGGCAGCGCAGTCGGTGAGTTGCAAGGTGCCCCGCCATCAGGTGAGTGTGTGGGGTCCGCTGCCGCTCCCCTCCCGCCCCGCTGGTCGCCCCGCTCCTGGTCGCTGCTTTAGCCCGTGTTGCTGATTCGCATTGCTCAGTGCTGGGGGGGGGGGGGGGGGGGGGGGCGGGGGGGGGGGGGGGGGAGGGAGGGAGGGAGGGGGGGGAGGTACCTGGAGCGGGGAGAACAAGCAGCTTGTGACCGGTACTTACCCCGGGAGCTGTTTGGGGCCTTCGGGTGGTCAGGGAATTAATGAGCAGTTTGGGCGGGGAATTAGTACAGCATCGGAAAAGGACCTTCGGCCCACCAAGTCAGTGCCCAAAAATAATGCCGAGATAAACTAATGATCGTCACAAAATGTTGGAGTAATTCAGCGGGTCAGGCAGCATCTGTGGTGGAAATGGATAGGTGATGTTTTCAAGGGACCCGACCCGACCCGAAATGTCGCCTGTCCATTTTCTCCAGAGATGCCGCCTGACCAGCTGAGTTACTCCAGAATTTGTGTCTATCTTTGGAATAACCAGCATCTGCAACAGCAGCAAGACAAAGAGACCGTGTTGTGTACACTGCATCAGTCGGGGCATTGAGTGCAAGTGTCAGGAAGTCACAATGCAGCTTTATCGAACTTAAGGCAGGCCACGAATTCTATGCATTCTAGTCTCATCACAAGCATATAGTGAAGATGTTTACCAGAATGCTGCCTGGATTGGTGGGCATCAGGGAGAGGTTGGGGAGTCTTGGCTTGTTCTCTCTGGAACACCAGAGGCCGAGGGGAGAGCTGATAGAAGTTTATAACACCAAGAGAGACATAGATCGGGCCGACAGTCAGGATCTATTTTCCCAGGGTGACAATGGCCAAACACCAGAGGGTAAAACTGTGAGAAGGGCAAAGTTGAAAGGAAATCTGTGGGGCAAAGTTTTGACACAGATGGTGGGAGGTGCCGGGGACGGTGATGGAGCCGGATAGACTGTGGCGTTGAAGCTTTCAGACAGGTGCTGGGGTATTCAGGGAGAGGACGGACATGGGACACGTGCAGTCAGAGGAGATTAGTTTAATTTTACAGCATGTTAGTGATTCACTCGCCCAATGTACCCAGTCCACGCTGATATTTGTGCGTCTATCCCCCCAGGAATAACATGGCCCAGTCAGTCCTGTCCAAGTACTTCAGCGCGGCGGATGTGAGGAGCCTGCAGACCGAGTACAGTAACGGAGAGCCGGTGTCAGTGATGCTGCGGATAAAGCGGGCGGAGGATCCGGGCAATGTGCCGATTAGCATCGCAGTGTTGGGAGAGGGGGGGTCCGGCAAATCCACCTTCATCAACGCCATGAGGGGCGTTCGCAGTGTGGACCAGGGAGCGGCTCCGGTGGGGGGCTATGAAGCCGGCGTGAAGCCAGTGGGATATCCCTATACTCCTCTGCCCAATGTCCAGCTCTGGGACCTGCCCGCATCCAACTCACTCGGCTTTGAGATGAGCCGTTACCTGCAGCAGGTGCAGTTTGAAAGCTATGACTTTTACATCATCGTGTCCCAGTCCCGCTTCAGAGAGAGTGACGGGGAGCTCAGCAAAATGATCCAGCAACAGGGGAAAGGCTTCTACTACATCCGCTCCAAGATCGACAACGACGCCTTTTCCATGCAGATGGAGGGCACTGTCTTCGGGGAAGGACAGCGACAGATCCGCCAGGATTGTCTCAACAACTTCCACCGGGTCGGCGTTGAGCCGCCGGCCATGTTCATGATCTCTGGGCTGGAGGTGACAGGACATGATTTTCCCAAATTACAATCTGCCCTCGCCAGTGATATCCAGAAGATAAAATCAACCGCCTTCCGTCTGGCAACGCCAAGGATGATGCAGGAGATACAAAGGCCCAGACGCCAGATGCTGATGTGGTACATCGCGATCTGGGCCTTGCTCGCCGGGGCACTGGGAATGTTGCAACTGCCGACCTTTCCTCTCCTCACTGCCGCTCTGTGTGTGGTGTCCGGGTGGGTGTATCTCCGGAGACAGCTGGGCGTCAGTGAACGGGAGCTGGCAACGCTGTCCGGGGCCGTGGCCAAGCCCGTGTCAGTGCTGAAAGCCGACATGGACCGGCCTTTGCCGCGCAAACTTCAACTATTGGTTCCAAAGACGTTGTTGTTCATTGTCATTGTGGCCCTGACGGTAGTTGGGTTCACGGGCACCTTCCCCCCAGTGCTGCTCATTGTCTGTGGCGCAGTGTCCTCTCTTGCTTTTACCTTGCTGGTTCTGATGGATTGTCTGGATGACCGGTTGCAATCTGTACGGAACCTGACAGTTGCGCTCTTCGACGAGACGGTGGTGACGGTGTTTCGGTCGGTGGCTCTCAGTACAGCTTGATCACGGGTAAGAGTGCATTATCCTGGCAGGGCCAACACTAGTGTGTTCTGGCGCTCTATCCCACAGCTTCACACTTTGTAAAGTATAACTGCATTCACAATCACTTTCACAATCATACTTTATTAGCGGAGTATGTTTTGCAACATACGAGTAATTTCATTTCACGTAGAAATAGCTGCGTGTGAACTATTAGAAACATAGAAACATAGAAAATAGGTGCAGGAGGAGGCCATTCGGCCCTTCGAGCCAGCACCGCACACAATCAATAACCCGTGCCTGCCTTCTCCCCATATCATCATCATCATCATCATCATATATATACAGCCGGAAACAGGCCTTTTCGGCCCACCAAGTCCGTGCCGCCCAGCGATCCCCGCACATTAACACTATCCTACACCCACTAGGGACAATTTTTACCTTTACCCAGCCAATTAACCTACATACCTGTACGTATTTGGAGTGTGGGAGGAAACCGAAGATCTCGGAGAAAACCCACGCAGGTCACGGGGAGAACGTACAAACTCCTTACAGTGCAGCACCCGTAGTCAGGATCGAACCTGAGTCTCCGGCGCTGCATTCGCTGTAAAGCAGCAACTCTACCGCTGCGCTACAGTGCCGCCCATATCCTTTGATTCCACTAGCCCCGAGAGCACTATCCAACATTCTCTTAAATCCATCCAGTGATTTGGCCTCCACTGCCCTCTGTGACAGAGAATTCCACAAATTCACAACCCTCTGGGTGAAAAAAGTTCCTTCTCACCCCTTTTTTAAATGGCCTCCCCATTATTCTTAGGCTGTGGTCCTGGTTCTGGACTGCCTCAACATTGGGAATATTTTTCCTGCATCTAGCTTGTCCAGTCCATTTATAAATCTATATGTTTCTATAAGATCCCCTTTCATCCTCCTAAACTCCAGTGAATACAAGCCTAGTCTTTTCAATCTTTCTTCATATGACACTCCCGCCATCCCAGGGATCAATCTTGTGAACCAATGCTGCACTGCCTCAATTACAAGGATGTCCTTCCTCAAATTAGGAGACCAAAACTGTACACAATACTCCAGCTGTGGTTTTACCAGGGCCCTATACAACTGCAGAAGAACCTTTTACTCCTATACTGAAATCCACTTGTTATGAAGGCCAACGTGCCATTAGCTTTCTTCACTGCCTGCTGTACCTGCACGCCAACTTTCAGTGACTGGCGTAGAAGGACACCCAGGTCTCGCTGCACTTCCCCCTTACCTAACATAACACCATTATGATAGTAATCTGCCTCCTTGTTTTTGCCGCCAAAGTGGATAACCTCACATTTATCTATATTATACTGCATCTTCCACGCATCTGCCCACTCACTCAACCTGTCCAGGTCATCCTGCAACCTCCTAACACCCTCTTCACAGTTCACACTGCCACCCAGCTTTGTGTCATCCGCAAACTTGCTCGTGTTGCTTCTAATTTTCTCTTCCAAATCATTAATATATATGGTAAACAGTTGCGGCCCCAACACCAAGCCTTGCGGCACTCCACTCGCCACTGCCTGCCATTCTGAAAAGGACCCGTTTACTCCTACTCTTTGCTTCCTGTCTTCCAACCAAATTTCTATCCATGTCAACACCCTACTCCCAATACCATGTGCTCTAATTTTGCTCACCAATCTCTCTTGTGGGACCTTATCAACGGCTTTCTGAAAGCGTAGATACACGACATCCACTGGCTCTCCTTCATCCATTTTACTTGTCACGTCCTCAAAACATTCCAGAAGATTAGTCAAGCAGGATTTCCATTTCATAAATCCATGCTGACTTGGACTTATCCTTTTACCGCTATCCAAATGCACCGTTATTACCTCTTTAATAATTGACTCCAGCATCTTTCCCACCACCGATGTCAGACTAACTGGTCTGTAATTCCCCGTTTTCTCTCTCTCCTTTCTTGAAAAGTGGGATAACAATAGCCATCCTCCAATCCACAGGAACTGATCCTGAATCTATTGAACATTGGTAAATGATCACCAATGCGTCCATTATTTCTAGAGCCACCTCCCTGAGAACCCTGAGATGCAAACCATCAGGCCCAGGGAAACATCAACCTTCAGTCCCATCAGTCTACCGAACACTATTTCTCGCCAAATGCAAATTTCTTTCAGTTCCTCTACCCCCTAGATCCTCTGTCCTCTAGTACCTCTGGGAGACTGTTGTGTCTTCCTTAGTGAAGACAGATCCGAAGAACTTGTTCAACTCTTCTGCCATTTCCTTGGTACCCATAATAATTTCATCCGTGTCTGCCTTCAAGGGACCCACATTTGACTTTGCTACTCTTTTTTCGTAACATATCTAAAGAAGCTTTTACTGTCCTTCTTTATATTTTTGGCCTCGAACTTCATCTTTTCAGCCCATATTGCCCGTTTTGTTACCTTCTGTTGTCCTATGAAAGTTTCTCCTTCTCAAATTGCAGATTAAAACGAATCATGTTATGATCACTACCTCCAAGTGGTTCCTTTACCTCGAGTTCTCTTTTCAAATCTGGTTCATTGGACAACAATAAATCCACAATTGCCTTTCCTCTGGTAGGCTCCATTACAAGCTGCTCTAATTATCTATCTCGGAGGCACTCAACAAACTCTCTTTCTTGGGGTCCAGAACCAACATGATTTTCCCAGTCTAGCTGCATATTGGTAATGCTCGATATCTCACTCCCATTCACTGCTACCTGCTGCTCCGTGACACGGGCTATTCTAGGCTTCACCCTCTGCTGGGACATTTGCCGAAATTAAATGGCCCGAGGTATGTGTTAATTGAACACACGGAGACCTGTGGTCGGTAGAACTCTGTGCTCCACGGTTTACCACGAGTGATTTCCAAGAGCTGTAACCCAATGTATGTTCATTTTCAGTGTTTGCTCTTCTAAATAAATACATTTAATCTTACATCTCAGTGTTGTCATCTGTTGAATCCAGCGGCTTCTATTAACCTCCAACATCCCTTCCACCACGTTCAACTATCCCGCTCTGTCCCCAGCGATCAGGTGGAGGATGAGGGAAAGGTGGGTCCCAACAGGAAAGGGCCCCGGAAGAGGGCTGAGACGGGACCATCTACGTGCAGCGCCAGATGTGGCCCGGAGCCCGGGATGACCTCCTGTGAACTGTGTCCAAAAACATCTGGCCACATCAGTGACTGGTAACTTTCAGTAGCGGGTGCAGTGACTGGCGTTGGGACCGCTGGTGATCCAGTGAGACAAAGTCTGATACTGACCTGTCCCCCTTCCCCGGCTGCAGTCCCTACCCCAGTGGTCAACCTGCTGAGATCTCTGGCCATTGACCAGTGCTCCTATCTCTGACTACAGTGCCCACGTGGCTTGGCGCTCCAACCTTGCAGGTAAGACCCGCTGTTCTAAACAACTGCACATCTAGCTTTCCCTTTCACACTTGCACGCGTTCCTTTCTTTCTCATGTGTTGGTGTCTGTATCTGATAAAATCTTTACACTTTAATTGTGAATTACGTCCAAAATGGTTAAAAATCACCTCCTCTAGCTGCAGTGGGTGAAGTTATGTGGGAAGGTAGAACAGTACAGGAACAGGCCCTTCGGCCCACTATGGCTACACGAATATTGATGCTGATCCAACTCATTCCATCTATAGAGTCATGGAGTCATTCAGTGTGGAAACAAACACGTCCGCCCAACTTCAATCGTAGAACACCTCCGCTCAGGCCATCGCAACCTACCTGATCTCCCAGTGGCTCAGCACTTTAACTCCCCCTCCCATTCCCAATCTGACCTTTCTGTCCTGGGCCTCCTACATTGTCAGAGTGAGGCCCAGCACAAATCAAAAGTGTCAGTGTTGCAGTTGAACAAAGCGAACTATGAAGGCATGAGGGAGGAGCTGGCCAAGGTCGAATGGAAAAGGAGCCCAGTGGGAATGATTGTAGAATTTTTGGGCATAATCCAGAAGATGCAGGATCATTTCAGTCCAAAGAGGCAGAAACATTCTAAGGGGAGTAAGAGGCGACCGTTGCGGACAAGGGATGCTAGGGATGGAATAAAAATAAAAGAAAAGGTGTATAACATAGCAAAGAGTAGCGGGAAGCCAGAGGATTGGTAAACTTTCAAAGGACAACATAAAGCAACAAAAAGGGCAATACGGTGTGAAAGGATGAAGTACGAAGGTAAGCTCGCCAGAATACAAAGAAGTGAAATCTTATTTAGGTATTTAATGAGAAAAAGATTAGTAAAGCCAAATGTGGGTGCCATGAAGGCAAAAACAGGTGAAATTATTATGGAGAACAAGGAAATGGCAGGAGAGTTGCACGGGTACTTTGGTTCTGTCTTCATTAAGGAAGACACAAGCAATCTCCCAGATGTACTCGAGGACAGAGGATCTAGGGAGACAGAGGAACTGAAAGAAATTTGCTTTAGACGAGACCATCAGGCATTGGGGATTTATCAGCCTTCAGTCCCATCTGGGTAGACTGTTGGGACTGAAGGTTGATAAATCCCCAGGGCCTGATTGTCTGCGTCCCAGGGTACTCAAGGAGGTGGCTCTAGAAATCGTGGACGCATTAGTGATAATTTTCCAATTTTCTATAGATTCAGGATCAGTTCCTGTGGATTGGAGGATAGCTAATGTTATCCCACCTTTCAACAAAGGAGCGAGGGTGAAAACGAGGAATTATAGATCAGTTCGCCTGACATCGGTGGTGGGGAAGATGCTGGAGTCAATTATTAAGGAAGTAACAACGCGCATTTGGATAGCAGTGAAAGGTTTGGTCCAAGTCGGCATGGATTTATGAAAGGGAAATCCTGCTTGACTAATCTTCTGGAATTTTTTGAGGAATTTTTTGTTTGCGCGGTGGCTGATGAGATGAATGTGGGTCCCGCGGACTGTACCTCAGGTGGCGTTCGATGGGCAGGTGGCTAGTTTGTGAAGTGGCGACTTCTGTATTTCAGTTGGCTCCAGGTTCCCAGTCGCATCCCGAATTATCGCCACTTTCATCAGTCACGGGCCAGGAATTCCAAAGAATAAGTGACAGTTTTAAAGTCTTAATCAGGGAGGGTTTGGGAACATTATAAATTGTTTGCTCTGTCTCTGTGACGATCGTCCGTGGTGATTCGGCTCAGCGGAGAGCGGCTGCTTCGGGATTTTAGTGTCAGGTGTCGAGTCCAAAGAAGCGTCTCCACCCGAAACGTCACCATTCCTTCCCTCCACAGTTGCCGCTTGTCCCGCTGAGTTACTCTAGCATTTTGTGTCTATGTCGGGTGACTAAATGTTATTGTTCTCTGTGCAGGAGAGGGAGCTTGGGGGAGGTTATTAACATTGGTGACTAATATTGGATTGAACACCTGCAAATATTACTCGCTCATTTAACAGACGAGGACAAATTGTGAACACAGGCCTCCCGACTCAACATCTAACTTTGGCAAGATGTTGGAGTCTAGAATCAAGAAAGAAATATCCATCCAGGAGAGGTTTGTTTAGTTTAGTTTAGAGAGACAGTGAGGAAACATGCGCTTCGGCCACTGATTCCACGCAGACCACCGATCACCCAAAACGCAGCCCACTGGGTTCGGAAGATCGTCTTCTCGTGCAAGACTGAAGAAGTTAGATCTGTATTCGTTGGATACTGGAAGAAGGGGCCGTCTGTTTGAACATTTGAGACCCTTGGATGTATGACTAGATGTTGATGTGGTTTCATTGGCGAGAGCTTGTTGAACGCGGCGGCAACGGCACACTGAGTCTCGCCGGGAGAGTTATCTTCTGTTCTGCGGCGGGTTGCTGCGCTTAAGGTGCCTGCAGTGAATTGGTTGTGAAGATTACAGCAGTGACAACGGCTTCTAAAATAATTCATCAGGTGCGGAATAATTTGGAACTTAATGAAGATGTGGAAGATTATATTTATTTTCCATTCGCGGATCCGCGATGACGCAGCAACTCAGGAGCGGATTCTGTATTGCGGATGACTTGGATCAGTGACAAATGCGACTTCCACCACTCTCTGGGCATTCTCCACAAGTTCATCCAGTGCGTCGGTCAGCAGCTTGTAAGTCATTCTAAATGACGATACCGCCCCGACGATGGAGCCAATGATCGGTATTGTGCAAAGGGCAAATGCCGTCACTGAAACAGCACCAACACCAGGAGGCAGGAACATTTGTCTCACAAGCTCCTTATTTATTTCACCCACCAGAGCGGTTGTCACTTCTGCTTTCAGACATTCCACAGGTTTATTTGCGACATTGGCCAGTCTCTGAAGGGCGGCATCATCCAGGCCGAGACTTTTGCGGAAATCTAGTAATGCAGTGACTATTATCCAGAGGTCAACGGCGAAAAACAACCCGGGAACAGGCACCGCTCCCACCGCTCCTGCGGCTATTGCCAACATCCAGATACGTTTCTTCAGCTGGGTTCGTTTCTGCTCCACAATCTGCAATGTTGTGCTTGGAAGTGACATCAATAAAGCATCTTTCTTTATTTCGTCGAGATTATTTAAAAACGTTTCCTTTAACTGAGGAAAATCAAACTCATTTACGGAAAAGCTCGATATCAGGAAAATAATGGGATCTAAACTCCCCGCTGCCGTCAAACCGCAACTTATCTTTTGTTTAATCTCAGCAAGTTTCTTAATTCTGTCATAAACTATACCCTCCATTTTTAAAGAATGAATGTCGTTGTCAATTTTGCTTCGTACGAAGTAGAACTTCTTCTCCAAGTTTTTAATCTCCTTGGCGATCATTGCATCGTTTTCGGTGAATCGAGTGTGTGAGATTATTATGAAAAAGTCGTATGTAGTAAACTCCATTTTGCTCACGTAATCCTTCACTGGAAACGTTGTTGTTCCAGCTCCCGGCAGGTCCCAGAAGCAAACATTGGGGAAGTCGGGATGTTTGTATGGAGTTCGCTCCATTGTGGTTTCCGTGACCCCGATTTCAGCTGCGCCCTCATCGCAGCCGCGCATCCCCCTCATGGCGTTGATGAAGCAGGATTTACCCGCACCTGATTCTCCTGTCACAGCGATGTTAAGCTTTACATTTTTCAGTTCGTTCAATTTCTTCACGATATGTGTCGCAACCTCGCTCAGCCCACCCCGCTCATAAGCAACCTTCAGCTCATTGATTTCTCGCTGGCTGAAGTATTCAGACTTTGAAGACGAAGCCATCGTGTCTCTGCAGAAAGAACACATTGCATTTTTAATACATCTCCAAATGTGTATTTCATGAGACACGGATGGAAAACTGCAGTCACATATTGGTGATCAAAACAGATATCACTGGACCTGAAGGTCCCACTTTACAGAAACAGTGAGATACACTGGGCTGAAGATTAATTGAACCGGTCACTCATTAACGCTCCTCCCCATTCCCACACTGACCTTTCTGTTCTAAATCTCCTCTATTGTCAGAGTGAGGCTAAACGCAAATTGGAGGAACAGCATCTCATATTTCACGTGGGCAGCTTACAGCCCAGTGGTATGAATATTGATGTTGCTAACTTCAGGTAGCCCAGTCATTCCCCCTCTCTCTCTGTATCCCACACCCACCAAGTCGCACCAGCTTCTCATTTTCACCAACAAACAGCTAACAATGGCCTGTTTCCTTTATCAGCGTTACTTTTTTTTGCATATCTTTCATTCGTTGTTCTTTTACTCTCGTTTTTCCTTTTCCCTGAGTAGTCTGAAGAAGGGTCTCGTCCCGAAACGTCACCCATTCCTTCTCTCCACAGATGCTGCCTGACCCGCTGAGTTACTCCAGCTTTTTGTGTCTATCTTCGGTTTAAACCAACATCTGCAGTTCGCAGTACCTCAGTAAGATTACTGATCACCTTTTCCCCATCCATTCATATTTTCAGTTGTGGTCACTTTGTGTAACCTGAACTTGGTTGTGCTTTGTGGATAAAAAATATAAATCAGACAGGGTAGGTAGACAGGGTCATGCAGACTAGCATTGGTATTTAGTGTAGAGTTAGCCAATCCCCTTGTTCATTTCAGGAGGTTTTCACGCAGGGAGTGTATTTGATATTCTGATGATACAGTTTTAATATATCTGTTGAGTAAATCAGACAACCTTGAGCTGCACCAATGTGGCGTAAACGAAGTGGCCGAGTGGAGTGATAATAATGCTCCTGAGATTAATACAAAGAAAACAGAAGAAATAGTATTTGGTTCACCATCTGACTCATATAGTTTCTATTGTTATCCATAGCGAAAAAATCAAGCTGGTGTGTTCATTTAAACACTTGGGTGTGATGCTAGACCATCTGCTATCCTGGAAAGACCACATTGAATCTGTCTGCAAAAGGACAAAACAAAGAATTTATTTTCTCCGCCACCTGAGGTCCATTGGGGCGAGTAGACAAATTCTTCTGTTGTTCTTTACTTCTGTGATTATGAGTGTTCTTCAGTATTGTAATACTACGTGGTACAAGTGTTTGTCCACCACTTTAAAGTCAAAACTGCTCCACCAAATGAAAATCTGCGCAAAGATCGTCCGTCAACCCCTTGAGAAACTCTATGAATCAGCCCACTACAATAACATGCTAAGGTTGGCCACAACATTGTCTCTGACCCCGACCATGTCCTGAACAGTGAATACGAATTGTTACCATCAAATCGGCGGTACAGGGTACTAAGATTTAATAAGGTTAGACTGAAACACTCTTGTGCACCAGTCAATTCTGAAACTAAACATAGAACTTAATCCCAGATCAAATGTACGTTGAAGCGTCTTGAATGTGTCATCATTTGTGATTGTAATGTTATGGTGAATATATGTGTCCTCGTTTCTTGTCTTACATTCTTTGTCTTTGTTGCTGTTGCAAGTGGAGCTGCTGAGATGCAAGAAACATTCTAGACTTGATCTGACAATAAAGTGTTATCGTATCGTATTTACACTGTGGGTAAACGGGAGGAATGGGTTTCTGTTCTGAGGATGGGCCAGAAAGACAGTATTGTCAAGAGTCAAGAGTGTTTTATTGTCATCTGTCCCAGACAGAACAATGAAACTCTTACAGAATATGTAAGCAAAGTACACTTTAAACAACATGATAAACGAGAGAAAAAAAAGTTCAGTGTGGATATATACGCATACTCATCAGTACACACACATATATATATATAAAACAAGGACAGAATCCCCCTTGTCCTCACCTTCCACCCCATCAGCCAGCGGATCCAACAAATCATCCTCCAACATTTCCATCACCTCCAATGAGGCCCCACTACTGACCATATCTTCCCATCTCCTCTCCTTTCTGAGTTCCACAGAGACCGTTCCCTCCTTAACTCCCTGGTCCACTCGTCCCTTCCTACCCCAACCAACCCCTCCCCGGGCACTTTCCCCAGCAACTGCAGGAGATGCAACACTATCCCCCCCCCCCCCTCGACTCCATCCAAGGACCCAAACAGTCTTTCCATGTGAAACAGAGGTTCACCTGCCCCTCCTCCAACCTCATCTATTGTATCAGCTGTTCCAGATGTCAACTTCTCTACATCAGCGAGACCAAACGCAGGGTCGGCGATCGTTTCGCTCAACACCTTTGCTCAGTCCGCCTTAACCAACCTGATCTCCCGGTGGCTGAGCACATCAACTTCCCCTCCCACTCCCAGTCTGACCTTTCTGTCATGGGCCTCCTCCAGTGCCAGAGTGAGGCATTTAGTTGCAAAAGATGCATTTTCTCAATGTTCTCTATCTATTTCCATCTCCTTCATTGCATCCAATATCCACAATAGCGCCATGAGAGGGACTGAGGCTCGCCCCACAATTTCAGCATTGGGCGCGCCATCCCTCTATTGGTTTCCTGTCCAGATGTACTTGTTGATTGAATTGTACCTGCCAGCACCTGCCCCAGTAGTTGGTTCCCAACAATTTACCCTAGATCTCCTGTACATTTGTCCCCTCTCGCCCTAAACCAGTGCCTCTATTTCTAGTCTCTCCTGCCCTGCCAAGAAGACTCAATCCTTCCTATGTAACTATACGACTCATAATGTTCTAACCCTCCAGCAGATCTTCACTCAGCCTCGTGCACTCCAGTAAGAAGCTGTAGCCTATCCAAACCTTTCATAACACAGCTATCCATTTCACATTCTGTTACATCCACCCTGCACTCTCCCCAATACCATCACATCCTTGCTGCAGTGAACTGCAGAATTGGAAACAATACTGCATGACATGAAATGTTAAACCCACACATGTAGGAAACGTGAGATGTTGTATTTGGGAACTGTAACATAGGCGGGACCTACACAGTGGGTGGTATGTTCTCTGGGGAGTGTTGCAGGGCAGAGGGACCTAGGAGTGCAGGTACATAGTTGCTTGAAGGTGGCAGCACTGGTAGATGGGGTGGACAAAAAGGCTTTTGGCACATTGGCCTTCATCAGTCAGAGTATTGTACAGATGTTGGGAAGTCTTGTTGCAGTTATATCAGACGTTGGTAAAGCCGCACTTAGAGTATTGGGCACCATGTTAGAGAAAATACATTCAGGAAGGAACTGCAGATGCTGGTTTAAACTGAAGATAGACACAAAAAGCTGGAGTAACTCAACGGGACCGTCAGCATCTCTGGAGAGAAGGAATGGGTAACATGGGAACAGTAACCCGTGCCTGCCTTCTCTCCATATCCCTTGATTCCACTAGCCTCTAGAGCTCTATCTAACTCTCTTTTAAATTCATCCAGTGAATTGGCCTCCACTGCCCTCTGTGGCAGAGAACTCCACAAACTCACAACTCTCTGGGTGAAAACGTTTTTTTCAGTATCTCAGTTTTAAATGGCCTCCCCTTCATTCTTAGACTGTGGCCCCTGGTTCTGGACTGCCCCAACATTGGGAACAATATTCTTGCATCTATCTTGTCCAGTCCTTTTATAATTTTAGACGTTTCTATAAAATTCCCTCTCATCCTTCCAAATTCCAGTGAATACAATCCCAGTCGTTCCAATCTTTCCCAATATGACAGTCCCACCATCCCGGGGATTAACCTCGTGAACCTACGCTGCACTGCCTCAATAGCAACATTTTGGGTCAAGACCCTTCTTCAGACTGAAAGTCATGGGAAAGGGAAACGCATGATAGAGACGATGATGTAGAGAAATATAGAACAAATGAATTAAATATATGCAAAAAAGTAACAACGATGAAAGAAACAGACCATTGTTAGGGGTTTGCTAGGTGAGAACGAAAAGCTGGTGTAACTAGGGTGGGGGAGGGGTGGAGAGAGAGAGAGAGGGAATACAGAAATTACTTGAAGTTAGAGAAATCAATATCCATACCCCGGGTTGTAAGCTGCCCAAACGAAATATGAGATGCGGTTTCTTGAATTGTGTTTGGCCTCACTCTGATAATGGAGGAAGACAAGGACAGAAAGGTCAGTGTGGGAATGGGAAGGGGAATTAAAGTGTTTGGCAACCGTGAGATCGGGTAGGTCCAGGCGGACTGAGCGAAAGTGCCACAAGGTTGCAGATGAATGAATGACTGAATGAATGAATGAATGAATGAATGAATGAATGAATGAATGAATGAATGAATGAATGAATGAATGAATGAATGAATGAATGAATGAATGAATGAATTAATACGTTTATTGGGGAAGTATGCAGATACAAGGAATGTGCCTTGGTGCTCTGCTCACAAATGACAACACAAACATACAGTTAACAATGAATAATAAAGCATAAACACATCAAAACAATAAGGATACACCATCACGGTCTAAACATAAAACGGTGAAAATAAACCAAAGCAAAAAAGAGACTACAGACTTTGGTTATTGAGTAGAATATTGAGTGGACAAATAAAGCTCTGTATAGAACTGTCACTAGTGGAAAAATAGCTGTTTTTATATCTGGCTGTGGCTACTTTGACAGTCCAGAGTCGCCTTCCAGAAGGAAGTGCTTCAAAGAGTTTGTGGCCAGGGTGAGAGGGGTCAGAGATGATCTTGCCCGCTCGCTTCCTAGCCCTTGCAGTGTACAGTTCGTCAACGGGGGGAAGGTTGCAGCCAACAACCTTCTCAGCTGATCGAACGATCCGTTGCAGCCTCCGGATGTCATGCCTGGTGGCTGAGCCAAATCAGACCATGATGGAGAAGGTGAGGACGGACTCGATAGCAGTATAGAATTGGACCATCATTGTCTGTGGCAGATTGTGTTTCCTCAGTTGCAGCAGGAAGTACATCCCCTGTTTGGCCTTTTTGACTGTGGAGTCATGGTGGCCGCCCATTTAAGGTCCTTAGAGATGTTGGTTCCAAGGAACTTAAATGACTCCACAGATGTGACTGTGGTGTTGTTGATGGTGAGTGGGGGGAGCAGAGGGAGATCTCTTCTAAAGTCTACAATTAGTTCCACTGCCTTGAGAGCATTGAGCTCCAGGTTGTTGCGATGGCACCAGGACGCCAGCTGTGTCACTTCCCGTCTGTAGGCAGATTGCTCCCCATCCTGGATCAGTCCAATCAGGGTTGTGTCATCCGAAAACTTGAGGAGCTTGACAGAGGAGTCTGTGGAGGTGCAGATCACTGCTACTTACAGCGTCATCTAAACTTTTCCACAAATCCCATTTGTTTTCGATGGACAGCATTTTACAAATATGACCTGGTCCTTACCCATCCCCTGTGGAACAAATCCCTCCCCTCCTCCCCTCCCCCTTCCCCCCGCCCCCCGCTTATCGTCTCTAACCCCACCACAATCCCATCTCCTCTCACCCCTTGGTCAATGAGACAAATCCCACGCTCCCCGGTAGCCGTTTATCACCAGCGCTGCACCCCTCGGATCCCATTGGCTGCACTTGGAGCCCCTCACATTTGTGAAGATGCCTCTGCGATGTCCGGGCCTGGGGCAGGCCGGATTAAACAGTTGGGGCCCATAGCAACGATATACTAAAACACTTGTCTGGTTCTGGGTCTGGTTAATTACTGCGCAAACACCTCATAAGTGATGATCTCGCGCAGGTCGGAGTGAGTCGAGTGGTGATTACATTTTGAAGTGGGTCTTTTTGACCAAGTTGAGATCTAGTTGCTCAATCCCCTTTTTGTTCGCTTGTTCCTGAACTACAACCAAAACGACACACGATTGCGCGACAATTGGAGGCCCATCTTACTCAATGTCGTCCCGTGGTCCTATGGAAGAGGTTTCATTGAAATCGGAGTTATATTTTTTAACTTATTCACATTTTAAAGGTTAAAAAACCGCGCATGCCCAGTTGGGGCTCATACAGCAGGGCTCGGCCGTCTGTGTCTTGGCGGCGGGAGAGCCAGGCCTGGTGCCGGGGGAAGCAGCCAGAGCCGGAGCCTGGGCCTGACCGTGTAACTGCGAGCCTGAGGTGGGCCAAGGGGAACGCAGCAGCGGCGGTGAGGCCAGGCGTTGGTGGAGGCCGAGGTCTGGGCCTGGCACTGGGCCTGCCCTCGGCTCCCCCTTCACCCCTCCTCGCCACAGCCAACTCAGCGCCTTCCCCAGGCCGCCCAGAGTGCAGCGGCACAGCAACAGTGGGAGAGCTGCCACCGTCTATCACTAAACATCCACGGGAGGGAGAAGGGGGAGGGAGGGTAGTGAGGTTGCGGGGAGGGGAGGGGGCGGAAGTGGGAGAGGGGTGGGTAGAGGGGTGGGGCAAGGGTGGAGGAGGGAGGGTGTGTGGGGGAGGGATGGGGTGGAGGAGGGGAGGGAAGGGAGGACGGGAGGAGCAGGAGGGAGGAGGAAAGGGGGGAGGAGAGGAGAGGGGGTAATGGGGAAGAGGGAGTGGGGGAGGATATCTTGGGGGGAGTCCAGAACAAGGGGCCACAGTTTAAGAATAAGGGGTAGGCCATTTAGAACGGAGATGAGGAAAACCTTTTTCAGTCAGAGAGTTGTAAATCTGTGGAATTCTCTGCCTCAGCAGGCAGTGGAGGCCATTTCTCTGAATGCTTTCAAGAGAGAGTTAGATGGAGCTCTTAATGATAGTGGAGTCAGGCGGTATGGGGAGAAGGCAGGAACGGGATACTGATTGTGCATGATCAGCCATGATCACATTGAATGGTGGTGCTGGCTCGAAGGACCGAATGGCCTCCTCCTGCACCTATTGTCTATTGAGAGTGTGCTGTACCAACGCAGGAAAGGAAACCCCGGGGGGGGAGGTGGAAGAATGGGGGGGAGAGGGAGAATACGGGGAAACGAGAGAGGGAGGGGGAAAGAGAGGGAGAGGGAGAGGGGAGGGGGGGAGGAGGGTGTGGGGGAGGAGAGGGTGCTGCACCAATGCAGGAGTGGTTTGGGCCCAACGGGTCCACTTGGTCTAATGTGTTCTAAAGGGAGGGAGGAGGGTGGGGTGTGGGGGAGGTGTGGAGGGGATGGAGGGGGGAGGAGGGAGTGGAGGAGGAGAGGGTGCTGCATCAATGCAGGAGAGGCAACCCTAGTGGGGAGGAGAGGGAGGGAGAGGGAGAGGGGGGAGTGGAGGGGAAAGGGGGCGCGAGGGGAGGGAGAGGGGGATAAGGCGGGAGGGAGGAGAGGGTGCTGTATCAATGCAGGAGAGGCAACCCTGGAGGGGAGGGAAAGGGGAAGGGGGCAGGGAGGGATGATGGCACAGGGAGGGATGGTGGGGGAGGGAGGGAGGGTGGAGAGGGAGGGAGGAGAGAGGGGGGAGGAGAGAGGAAAGGAGGGAGGAGAGAGGGGGGTAGGAGAGGGGTGCAGCACCAATGTAGGAGTGGTTTGGGCCCTTTCGGTCCACTCAGTCTGAAGAAGGGTCTAGACCTGAAAAGTTACCCATTCCATCTCTCCAGAGATGCTGCCTGTCCTGTTGAATTACTCCAGCATTTTGAGTCCACTTGCTGCTTCAATGACTTCCTCTGGTAGCTGGTTGCACATGCCCGCCACCCTCTGAGGAAAAAAGTTGCCCCTCAGGTTCCAATGAAATCTTTCCTCCCTCACTTTAACCCTAAGCCCTCTTGTTTTTGATTCCACTACCGCGGGTAAGAGACTGTGCATTCACCATCAATTTCCCTCATGATTTTATACGCGTCGTTCAGATCACCCCTCATCCTCCTGCGCTCCAATGAATAAAGTCTCAGCCTGCCCAACCTCTCCCTAGAGCTCAAGTCTTCGAGTCCTGGAAACATTCCCGTAAATCTTCTGCGTTCTTTCCAGCTTCATTCAGTTCAGTTCAGTGTAGTTTATTATCATGTGGACAGAGGGACAGTGACCTACCAAGCCAGGAAAGAGAGGTCAGTGTGGGAATGGGAGGGGGACTTCAAGTGTTGAGCAACCGGGAGATCAGGTAGATGTAGGTGAACTAAGCAGAGGTGTTCAGCCAAACGATCTCGCCGATATATATATATAGGAGCCCACGCCTGGAACAGCAGATACAGATGAAGTTGGAGGAGGTGCAAGTGAACCTCTGCCTCACCTGAAAGGACTGTAAGATACCTTGGACGGATGTTGAGCGGGAGGTAAAGGGACAGGTGTTGCATCTCCTACAGTTGCAGGGGAATGGATCTGAGGAGGGGATGGTTTGGGTGGGAAGGGACGAGTTGACCAGGGAGTTGCGGAGGGAACGGTCTCTGCGGAAAACAGAAAGTAGTGGGGATGGGGAGATGTGGTGAGTAGTGGGATCCCGTTGGAGGTGGGAAAATGTCGGAGGATTATGTGCTGGATGCGACGGCTGATGGGGTGGAAGGTGAGGACAAGGGGGACTCTGTCCCTGTTGTGACTGGGGGAGGGGGAGCAAGGGCAGAGCTGCAGGGTACCGAGGAGACACGAGTGAGGGCCTCATCTATGATGGGAGAGGGGAACCCCTGTTTCAAGTCAAGTCAAGTCAACTTTATTTGTCACATACATATACAAGATGTGCAGTGAAATGAAAGTGGCAATGCCTGCGGATTGTGCTAAAGTTCCCTGAAGAATGAGGACATCTCCAATGACCTGGCATGGAGCACCTCATCTTGGGCATAGATGCGGCGTAGACGGAGGAATTGGGAGTGGGGGATAGAGACTTTACAGGAAGCAGGGTGAGAGAAGTGTAGTCTAGATAGTTGTGGGGGTCAGTGGGTTTATTATAGATGTCAGTCGATAGTCTATCTCCTGTGATGGAGGCGGTGTGATCAAGAAACGGTAAGAGAGTGTGTGTGTGTGTGTGTGTGTGTGTGTGTGTGTGTGTGTGTGTGTGTGTGAGTGTGTGTGTGTGTGAATTGCATGTGCGAGTGTGATGTCAGTTTGTGTGTGTATGTGTGCAGTGTGACTGTGTGTTTGGGGTCTCCGTCAATGGACTGAATACATCACAGTGGGGGGGGGGGGGGGGGGGGGACAATTTGGACACGCTTCTAACTGCGATATTGCCGCATAAACTGCGATCTCGGAGTGGAAACAAAACTGCAACCGAGAAAACAATTATATCCGAGAAAGGAAGGGGGTTTCGTTTACCAACAAGCAAGGTTTAGCAAGATAAAAGCAAATGACACGCTCACTCACACAGACATTCACCCACACACACACACACACACATTTACACACACACACACACACACACACACTCTCTCACACACACACACATTCTCTCACACACAGACAGACACACACACACACACGTACGCATAAACACACACAACTGCTGCCCTGGACGATCAAACCCAGTGAACACGATTCCAAGCCGCACTTTTGCCAACTCTCACTTCAATTCATCCCGTTAATGAAAACCAAGTGCACTGGAGTCGTGAAATAAAAATACCATCAAACGCTGGAAACGTTCAGCAGCCCAGGCAGCCAATGGATCCTGGAGCTGAAACACTCAACTCAGATTTCATAACTTAGAGATAGACACAAGAAGCTGGAGTAACTCAGCGGGACGGGCAGCATCTCTGGAGAGAGATAACTCAGAAACTGATGACAGATTCTCTCCGCAGCTGCTGCCTGTCTCACTGAGAGTTTGGAACAGTTTCCAGTGACGCTGCTCCAATATCCGATTGTATATGAATGCACGACGTTTGTGTATGAATCCGCGAAGTATAAGAAGTAAAGTAGAATTCCACCTCAGTTAGAGGTTGGTAGATATGACATTGTGGGGATTACAGAGACGTGGCTGCAGGAGGATCGGGCCTGGGAACTTAATATTCAGGGTTATACATCCTATAGAAAGGACAGGCAGGTGGGCAGAGGAGGTGGGGTAGCTCTGTTGGTGAGGGATGGAATTCAGTCCCTTGCGAGGGAAGACATTTGGACTGATGAGGTAGAGTCACTGTGGATAGAGTTGAGGAATTGTAAAGGCAAGACACTAATTGGTGTTAACTACAGACCCCCAAATAGTAGCCCGGATGTAGGGTGTAAGATGCAGCAGGAGTTAAAACTGGCATGTAACAAAGGTAATGCCACTGTGGTGATGGGGGATTCCAATATGCAGGTAGACTGGGAAAATCAGGTTGGTTCTGGGCCCCAAGAAAGAGAGTTTGTAGAGTGCATCCGAGATGGATTCTTAGAGCAGCCTGTAATGGAGCCTAACAGAGAAAAGGCAATTCTGGATTTAGTGTTGTCCAATGAACCAGATTTGATAAGAGAACTCAAGGTAAAGGAACCGCTTGGAGGTAGTGACCATAATACGATTAGTTTTAATCTCTAATTTGAGAAGGAGAAGATTAAATCGGAAGTGTCAGTGTTACAGTTGAACAAAGGGGACTATGAAGGCATGAGAGAGGAGCTGGCTAAGGTCGACTGGAGAGGGATCCTAGCATGATTGAAGGTGGAACAGCAATGGCAGGAATTTCTGGGTATAATCCGGAAGATGCAGGATCATTTCATTCCAAAGAGGAAGAAAGATTCCGAGGGGAGTAGGAGGCAACCGTGGCAGACAAGGGAAATTAGGGATGGAATAAAACTAAAAGAAAAGATGTATAACACAGCAAAGAGTAGTCGGAAGCCAGAGGATTGGGAAACTTTCATAGGACAATAGAAGGTAACAAAACGGGCATACGGGCTGAAAAGATGAAGTACGAGGGGAAGCTGGCCAAGAATATAAAGAAGGATAGTAAAAGCTACTTTAGATATGTTAAGAGAAAAAGAATAGCAAAGAGTAGCCCCTAGGAAGGGGAAATCATGCTTGACTAATCTTCTGGAATTCTTTGAGGATGCAACTAGGAAAATTGACAGGGGAGAGCCGGTGGATGTGGTGTACCTTGACTTTCAGAAAGCCTTTGACAAGGCTCCACATAGGAGATTAGTGGGCAAAATTAGAGCACATGGTATTGGGGGTAGGGTACTGACATGGATAGAAAATTGATTGACAGACAGAAAGCAAAGAGTGGGGATAAATGGGTCCCTTTCAGAATGGCAGGCAGTAACTAGTGGGGTACCGAGAGGCTTGCTGCTGGGACCACAGCTATTTACAATATACATTAATAACTTGGATGAAGGGATTAAAAGTACCATTGGCAAATTTGCAGATGATACAAAGCTGGGTGGTAGTGTGAATTGTGAGGAAGATGCTATGAGGTTGCAGGGAGACTTGGACAGGTTGTGTGAGTGGGCGGATGCATGGCAGATGCAGCTTACCGTGGATAAGTGTGAGGTTATCCACTTTGGTGGTTAGAATAGGAAGGCAGACTATTATCTGAATGGTGTCAAGTTAGGAAAAGGGGATGTACAACGAGATCTGGGTGTCCTAGTGCATCAGTCACTGAAAGGAAGCATGCAGGTACAGCAGGCAGTGAAGAAAGCCAATGGAATGTTGGCCTTCATAACAAGAGGAGTTGAGTATAGGAACAAAGAGGTCCTTCTGAGGGCGTGCAGCGTAGGTTTATTAGGTTAATTCCCGGAATGGCGGGACTGTCATATGTTGAAAGACTGGAGCAACTAAGCTTGTATACACTGGAATTTAGAAGGATGAGAGGGGATCTTATCGAAACGTATAAGATTATTAAGGGATTGGACACGTTAGAGGCAGGAAACATGTTCCCAATGTTGGGGGAGTCCAGAACAAGGGGCCACAGTTTAAGAATAAGGGGTAGGCCATTTAGAACTGAGATGAGGAAAAACCTTTTCAGTCAGAGAGTTGAGAATTTGTGGAATTCTCTGCCTCAGAAGGCAGTGGAGGCCAATTCTCTGAATGCATTCAAGAGAGAGCTAGATAGAGCTCTTAAGGATAGCGGAGTCAGGGGGTATGGGGAGAAGGCAGGAACGGGGTACTGATTGAGAATGATCAGCCATGATCACATTGAATGGCGGTGCTGGCTCGAAGGGCCAAATGGCCTCCTCCTGCACATATTGTCTATTGTCTATTGTCAAATGTGGGTCCCTTGAAGGCAGACACGGGTGAAATTATTATGGGTAACAAGGAAATGGCAGAAGAGTTGAACAGGTACTTCGGATCTGTCTTCACTGAGGAAGACACAAACAATCTCCCAGATGTACTGGAGGACAGAGGATCTAGGGGGTAGAGGAAATTAAATAAATTTTCATTAGGTGAGAAATAGTATTAGGTAGACTAATGGTACTGAAGGATGATAAATCTGGGCCTGATGGTCTGCATCCCATGGTCCTCAAGGAGGTGGCTCTGGAAATAGTGGACGCATTGGTGATCATTTTCCAATGTTCAATAGATTCAGGATCAGTTCCTGTGGATTGGAGGATACCTAATGTTATCCCACGTTTCAAGAAAGGAGCGAGAGAGAAAAAGGGGAATGACTGACCAGTTAGCCTGACTTCGATGGTGGGAAAGATGCTGGAGTCAATTATTAAAGAGGTAATAACGGTGCATTTGGATAGCGGTAAAAGGATGTCCGAAAGCTAATGGAATGTTGGCCTTCCTAACAAGAGGATTTCAGTATAGGATTAAAGACGTTCTTCTGCAGTTGTATAGGCCCCTGGTAAGACCACATCTGGAATATTGTGTACAGTTTTGGTCTCCTAATTTGAGGAAGGACATCCTTGTAATTGAGGCAGTGCAGCGTAGGTTCGCGAGATTGATCCCTGGGTTGGCGGGACTGCACGGTGGCGCAGCGGTAGAGTTGCTGCTTTACAGCGAATGCAGCGCTGGAGACTCAGGTTCGACCCTGACTACGGGTGCTATACTGTACGGAGTTTGTACGTTCTCCCTGTGACCTGCGTGGGTTTTCTCTGAGATCTTCGGTTTCCTCCCACACTCCAAAGACGTACAGGTTTGTAGGTTAATTGGCTCGGCAAATGTAAAAATTGTCCCTAGTGCGTGTAGGATAGTGTTAATGTACGGGGATCGCTGGGCGGCGCGGACCCGGTGGGCCGAAGGGCCTGTTTCTGCGCTGTATCACTAAAAAAAAAATATGAGGAAAGATTGAAAAGACTAGGCTTTTCTTCCACTGGGGTTTGAAAGATGAGAGGAGATCTTATAGAAACAGATACAATTATAAAAGGACTGGACAAGCTAGATGCAGGAAAAATGTTCCCAATGTTGGGCGAGTCCAGAACCAGGGGCCACAGTTTTAGAATAAAGGGGAGGCCATTTTAAAATGAGGTGAGAAAAAGCTTTTTCACCCAGAGAGTTGTGAATTTGTGGAATTCTCTGCCACAGAGGGCAATGGAGGTCAAATCGCTGGATGGATTTAAGAGAGAGTTAGATAGAGCTCTAGGGGCTAGTGGAATCAAGGGATACGGGGAGAACGCAGGCACAGGTTATTGATTGGGGACGATCAGCCATGATCGCAATGAACGGCGGTGCTGGCTTGAAGGGCCGAATGGCCTCCTCCTGAACCTATTTTCTATGTTTCTGTGTTTCTATTCTGGTCCTTACCTACTTCGGTTCAGAAGGAGACTCCGTCAGTGAACGTCCGCTGTGGTCACTACTCCAGTCCGCTGTGGTCGCCGCTCCTGTCCGCTGTGTGCCTGCACCTTCGCTCTCCCCGTGTCAAGTACTTGGATGGATTGCTGCACCTTATCCAATAAGGCTCAAGATGTGTGTGCGCCGAGTGACTTTACACTTTACCAGCCGGCGCGACTCAGCCCCTCAGACCCGGGGCAGTGCGGAAACAGAGACCGCTAGGGGACAATTATACCGACAATGAGAAACCCAAGCAGGTCACAGGGAGAATCTGTACAGACAGCACCTGTAGTCAGGATTGAACCCGGGTCTCTGGCGCTGCAGGCGGTGTAAGGCTGTAACTCTGCCGCTGCACCACCGTACCGCCCAGTCTGGGGTCACCGACAATGGACTGAATACATCACGGGGGAAAACAAGACAGGCACAAAATGCTGGAGTAACTCATTGGACAGGCAGCATCTCTGGATAGAAGCAATGGTTGACGTTTCGGGTCAAGACCCTTCTTGGAATGAAGTCAGGGGAGATGGAAATACATAGATGAGGAAGTGTAAGGTGTGAAAACGAGACAAAGGGGGTGAAGGTCAAGGAAAATGTAGAATAGAATCATTGTTAGCTGGGAGAAGGGAACAACAAAGCAAACAGAGATAAAAATCTAGTCGGAGACAGAGACTGTGAAGAGGAAGGGATGGATAGAGAGGGAAAGCCAGGGGTGCTTGAGGTTATGTTCATACCGCTGTGGTGTAAGCTGCCCAAGTGAAATATGAGGTACAGTTCCTCCAATTTGCACTGGGCCTCACTCTAATAATGGAGGAGGCCCAGGACAGGAAGGGCAGTGTGGGAATGGGAGGGGGAGTTAAAGTGCTGAGCAACCAGGAGATCAGGTAGGTTTAGGCGGTCTGGGCGGAGGTGTCAATGAAACGAGGTTGGAGGAGGTGCAAGTGACCTTCTGCCTCACCTGAAAAATCTGTCAGGGTCCTTGGATGGAGTCGAAGGGGGATGTGTAGGGACAGGTGTAGCATCTCCTTCAGTTGCAGGGGAAAGTAACTGGGGAGGGGGTGGTTTGGGTGGGAAGGGGCGAGTTGACCAGGGAGTTGCGGAGGGAACAGTCTCTGCGGAAAGCGGAAAGTAGTGGGGATGGGGAAATGTGGTGAGTAGTGGGATCCCGTTGGAGATGGTGAAAATGCCGGAGGATTATTTGCTGGATGCGACAGCTGATGGGGTGGAAGGTGAGGACAAGGGGGACTCTGTCCCTGTTGTGACTGGGGGAGGGGGAGCAAGGGCAGAGCTGCAGGGTACTGAGGAGACACGAGTGAGGGCCTCATCTATGATGGGAGAGGGGAACCCACGTTCCTGAAGAATGAGGACTTCTCCAATGACCTGGCATGGAGCACCTCATCTTGGGCGCAGATGCGGCGTAGACGGAGGAATTGGGAATGGGGGATAGAGACTTTACAGGAAGCAGCGTGAGAGAAGTGTAGTCTAGATAGTTGTGGGGGTCAGTGGGTTTATTATAGATGTCAGTCGATAGTCTATCTCCTGTGATGGAGGCGGTGTGATCAAGAAACCGTGTGTGTGTGTGTGTGCGCGTGTGCGTGTGTGCATGTTTGTGTGAAGTGTGTGTGAGTGTGATGTGTGAGTGAAGTATGAGTGTGAAGTGTGAGTCGTGTGAGTGTGAAGTGTCAGTGTGAAGTGTGCGTGTGAAGTGAGCGTGTGAAGTGTGAGTCGTGTGAGTGTGAAGTGTCAGTGTGAAGTGTGGGTCGTGTGAGTGTGAAGTGTGAGTCGTGTGAGTGTGAAGTGAGTGTGTGTGTGTGTGTGTGTGTTTGGGGTCACTGGCAATGGACTGAATACATCACGGGGGGGGGTGACAATTTGGAGATGTTTCTAACCGTGATAATGCCACGTAAACTGCAACCTCGGAGTGAATGCGAAACTGCAACCGAGAAAACAAATATTGCCGAGAAAGGGTGTTTCCTTGACACACAAGCAAGATTTATAGACAACATACAATAGACAATACACAATAGGTGCAGGAGGAGGCCATTCGGCCCTTCGAGCCAACACCGCCATTCAATGTGATCATGGCTGATCATTCACAATCAGTACCCCGTTCCTGCCTTCTCCCCATACCCCCTGACTCCGCTATCCTTAAGAGCTCTATCTAGCTCTCTCTTAAAGGCATCCAAAGAATTGGCCTCCACTGCCTTCTTAGGTAGAGAATTCCACAGATTTACAACTCTCTGACTGTGAGTAAAAATATGTTGCATGGCTTACAGAAAAATGAAACACCGATGAGACACTTCTTCTTGTATGCCAGATAAACGGAGATAGTACGGTTGATTTAGCTAAAGCTGCAAGCCACAGTAAAGACTACAACTGCCTTCTCTGGAAGTGGCTAACGACTTCTGGAGAAACAAAACTTAGCTTAGGAAAACAAATTGAAAGGTTGTTCGTCACAAGATAGGCGGAGTATGTGTCACGCGGAAAGGTTGTTTGTCTCTGCCTATAAAGACTGACTGAATGTAACCAAGTCAGGGGAGACTCATACAGATGCTGGTCCTCTGTGAGACGCTCCCTCATAAGAGAATAAAGTAAGGCAACCGTCGAGTAACTAACAACTAAGTGTGGACACTGAATTTATTTATCCACACTGACTGAAAATGTTTTTCCTCATCTTCGTTCTAAATGGACTACCCCTTATTCTTAAACTGTGGCCCATGGTTCTGGACTCCCCCAACATTGGGAACAAGTTTCCTGCCTCTAACGTATCCAATCCCTTAACAATCTTACATGTTTCAATAAGATCCCCTCTCATCCTAAATTCCAGTGTATACAAGCCTAGTCGCTCCAGTCTTTCAACATACGACAGTCCCGCCATTCCGGGAATTAACCTGGCGAACCTATGCTGCACTCCCTCAATAGCAAGAATGTCCTTCCTTAAATTTGGAGACCAAAACTGCACACAGTAATCCAGGTGTGGTCTCACTAGGGCCCTGTACAACTGCAGAAGGACCTCTTTGCTCCTATACTCAACTCCTCTTATCATAAAGGCCAATATGCCATTAGCTTTTTTCACTGCCTGCTGTACCTGCATGCTAACTTTATGTGACTGATGAACAAGGACACCCAGAAATCTTTGTACTTCCCCATTTCCTAACTTGACACCATTCAGATAATAATCTGCCTTCCTGTTATTAGCTCCAAAGTGGATAACCTCACACTTATCCACATTAAACTGCATCTGCCATGCATCCGGCCACTCACACAACCTGTCCAAGTCACCCTGCAACCTCATAGCATCCTCCTCACAGTTCACACTGCCACCCAGCTTTGTGTCATCCACAAATTGCTAATCTTACTTTTAATCCCTTCATCTAAGTCATTAATGTATATTGTAAATAGCTGTTGTCCCAGCACCGAGCCTTGCGGTACCCCACTAGTCACTGCCTGCCATTTTGAAAGGGATCCGTTAATCCCTAAGGCTAAGCGGTCTATAATTTCCCGTTTTCTCTCTCCCTCCTTTCTTAAAATATGGGATAACAAAGGCTTTCTGAAAGTTTGGATACACTACATCCACTGGCTCTCCTTCATCCATTTTACTTGTCACATCCTCAAAAAATTCCAGAAGATTAGTCAAGCAGGATTTCCCCTTCATAAATCCATCCTTTTACTGCTAACCAAATGCTCCATATTACCTCTTTAATAATTGACTCCAGCATCTTCCCCACCACTGATGTCAGGCTAACTGGTCTATAATTTCCCGTTTTCTCTCTCGTTCCTTTCTTGAAAAGTGGGATAACAATAGCTATCCTCCAATCCACAGGAACTGATCCTGAATCTATAGAACATTGGAAAATGATCACCAATACGTCCAATTTGGACACGCTTCTAAATGCGATGTTGCCACATAAACTGCGACCTCGGGGTGAAAACGAAACTGCAACCGCGAAAAACAAATATTTCCGAGAAAGGTGTTTACTTTACACGCAAGCAAGGTGTAGCAAGATAAAAACTGACATAGTCACACACACATTCACCCACACACTCACACACACACACTCTCTCTCTCTCTCTCTCTCTCTCTCACACACACACACACACACACACACATACACACACACACACACACAACTGCTGCCCTGGTCGATCAAAGCCAGTGAACACGAAACACAGTCTCCGGGAAGCACCCATCCTTTATCGGATACCATTTGCTTTCTCTGCTGCAGGTTAATTTCCACTCGAACATCACAGTTTATGTGGAACAAAAGACGGGAATATCGCAATTAGAAACGTGTCCAAAATGTGTGTGTGTGTGTGTGTGTGTGTGTGTGTGTCCCCTACCCCACTCCCTCGTGCTGTATTCAGTCCATTGCCAGTGACCCCAAACACACACACGCACACAATACACGCAAATACACATACACACACACGTACATATACACACACACATGCACACTCAGACACACACGTACACACTCACACACACACACAACTGCTGCCCTGGTCGATCAAACCCAGTGAACACGATTCCAAGCCGCACTTTTGCCAACTCTCACTTCAATTCATCCAGTTAATGAAAACCAAGTGCACTGGAGACGTGAAATAAAAATAACATCAAACGCTGGAAACCTTCAGCAGCCCAGGCAGCCAATGGATCCTGGAGCTGAAACACTCAACTCAGATTTGATAACTTAGAGATTGACACAAAAAGCTGGAGTAACTCAGCGGGACAGGCAGCATCTCTGGAGAGAGATAACTCAGAAACTGATGACAGATTCTCTCCGCGGCTGCTGCCTGTCTCACTGAGTGTTTGAACAGTTTCCAGTGCCGCTGCTCCGGTTCTGGTCCTTACCTACTTCGGTTCAGGAGGAGACTCCGTCAGTGAACGTCCGCTGTGGTCGCTGCTCCAGTCCGCTGTGGTCGCCGCTCCAGTCCGCTGTGGTCGCCGCTCCAGTCCGCTGTGTTCGCCGCTCCAGTCCGCTGTGGTCGCCGCTCCAGTCCGCTGTGGTCGCCGCTCCAGTGCGCTGTCAATACTTGTTCCTCTGTCCCTCTCTCCCCCTCCCCCTGCCCAGTTCACCCACAATCTTCCTGTCTCCACCCATATCCTTTCTTAGTCCCCCCCCCACATCAGCCTAACGAAGGGTCTCGATCCGAAACGTCACCCATTCCTTCTCTCCGGAGAAGCTGCCTGTCCCGCTGAGTTACTGCAGCATTTTGTGATACATTCGTGTCAAGTACTTGGATGGATTGCTGCACCTTATCAATAAGGCTCAAGATGTGTGTGCGCCGAGTGACTTTACACTTTACCCACCGCGCCGGCGCGACTCAGCCCCTCAGACCCGGGGCAGTGCGGAAACAGAGACCGCTAGGTGACAATTATAGCGACAATGAGAAACCCCACGCAGGTCACAGGGAGAATCTGTCCAGACAGCTCCTGTAGTCAGGATTGTAGATTGTGCATGCTAGTTCACCTTCACTATATATATTTCGCATCACATTCACTATGCATGCTGCACATTCCACACACGATCCAGTCCGGATCTTCACTCCCACCTTGACTATGTACGCTGCCGGTCGCTGCCTTCCAGGTGACCGCGACCAGACTGTGAAGACGATAGCACTTATTGTTACCTCCGCTTAAGTACAAATAAAACTATGAGTTGCAACTCTTGTGTATTGGCATGAATACACAACATGGTGTCAGAAGTGGGATACGAACCCACGCCTCCAGTCGGAGGGTAGGCGATGAGGAGCCCCGTGGACGGAGAAATGGCATGCAAGCTTCTGGATCACTGCCGCGGAGGTGAGGAGGTGAGGCTCGGGAGCAGATCGATCTCGAACCACCCGGAGTACGAGTCGACTATGACTAAGTACCGCTTCCCGTTCCACTCAAAAATGTCAGTTGCCACGATGGACCACGGGAGGTCAGGAACCGGGTGTGGAAGGAGCGGCTGTTTCTGCTGGTGCGGCGCCAGGCTGTTGCACACCGCACAGGACTCTACTTTTTGACGAATATAGTCAGACATTCCAGGCCAGAAGAACATGCTCTTAGCTCTCGAGATCGTTGCTTCTGTGCCTGGGTGTCCCCCATGGATGCTGTCGAAGTACTTGCCATGTAAGGAGGCAGGAATCACAGGTTTGTGGCCCCTTACGACAATGCCACCCTGCAGGACGAGCTGGTCGCGGATGGAGAAGATGGGCTGTAAGGCAGCCGGCAGTCTGTTCTGCTTGACCGGCCACCCATGTCTTATGACAGAGGATAGTGCTAGGAGGGTGTCGTCGGCGGCAATCTGGGCTGCCAGGTCCTCCAGGCAGGACGAGGGGACGTAGGAGACCATCATGACGGCAAACTCGTCTCCTGACCGGAGGACCTGGCAGCCCAAACTGCCGCCGACGACACCCTCCTAGAACTATCCTCTGTCATAAGGCATTGGTGGCCGGTCAAGCAGAACAGACTGCCGGCTGCCTTACAGCCCTTCCGGCCTCGCCTGTGGCCTTGCCACCTCACCTCCCGCCATTGTCTCCCGTCCCATCG